>NC_056731.1:422304048-422580167 GCF_019279795.1 Protopterus annectens
TAGGTTGCCCTTCCCACAGTGACTGCTGCATTCCTAATGCCTGACTGCCTGATGCATTGTAATTTACTGATTAATTAAAGCAGCTCCAAGCTCTCCCTCAGGCAGCATCCATCTTCTATCAGCTGCCCATATTTTTAGCACATGTGGCCTCAGTGTGTGCCTGTAAAATATTAATCTTACGTGAGTCAGTGCAGTGCATATTCCATACTCTAATCCTTCCAGAATTGGCTTAATATGTCCTCTGTATTCCATGCTAACCTTTCCTGTAACTTACAATTTTAAGTAGAAGTCTCTCCCACAGGATAACTTTCATATTAAGTACTAAGATGCTTCGCTTAGTTTGCTAACTGTATTACTTTGCTGACATTCATTTAAAAATTCAAACTTGACTTTAGTGCTACGAGAATGCAGAAGATCATGTCAGTGCATTACTGGATATCCTTCTATTTTTGTAACACTCAAAAATGGTATTCCGGTCCTATTATCCTCAGTAGAAACTTCCACGTGATTCTCCACTCCATCTGGTCTGTAATTAACTTCAGCAACTTTGATGCAAACTAGAACAATTGGAAATTAACAGGGACTCAAAATGGGAACTTTTTGAAATTTGAACACTCTGAACTGTGTGTGTAAAGGGCGCGTCATTAATAAAGGATCCATCATTAATAAATCTGCATCTTGAACAGAAGCCACATTTGTGCATCCTAGAGACATAATTGTTCTTTTTAGTATCCATGTCCCTCTCCAAAATTTTTTAAATATTTTTGCCTCTACTGAAAACAATCTTAAGCTCTGACCCTAATTTGTTTTTCAGGTCATCGTCTAATAAGGCTCCCCAAATTTTCTTCATGCTTCCCTTTATGTGAGGCATCTTGATTAAATGGGAAAATCATAACATCATTTTGGAGAAATGCAAAGTGTACCAGTGCCCTTTACACACACAGTTCAGAGTGTACAGATTTCAAAAAGTTCCTATTTTTTGTTATTGATAGAGTTTTGGTCAGTACAAGAGGGGGCAATGTTGACCTTGATCTGCAAATCAAGGAAATTGAATGGCAATTAAGACTCAATGCCAGGGTGAAACCTGGAATTAATGACTCAATTTCCATCTTGAGTGACTTGAAAAAAGAGCAAAACAGGTTTAAATACAGGCTCCTTCAAGCCTCAGTGAATGCTAGCAGTTTTTAGGAAAGAACATTTTTTTTAAAAAAGTAATATTTTTAAATACATTTTAACAACATATATATGTTTTTATTACTTAGCATTTTATTCTGTTATTGCAGTAATTCTAATAAAATGGATGTCATTCATAAACTAGTACAGTCTTCATGAATGCATGATGTTACAGGAAATGATGTCAGTCTGTTCTTCCTATTAATGTGACTGTTGTGAATTTTTATTTGACTCTGATGATGCCTGGATTGTAAAAGGCAAAATCACTAAGTCTCTGATGATTTTATCATATTAAAGTGACTGCTTCTTGTGCAAGAACACATTGGTTTACCTGTTTACTTTTTTTCTGTTTTATTTGTGATGTTTAGTAGTTGTGAGGTATGGTGGGCAGTGTATGTCTGAGTTTTTGTTGTTCTGTGTGTTGTGTGTCTGTGTGTGAATGTGGAGATGTTTAAGAGTGACTGTGATGTTTTACATATATGGGTGGAAATGTTCTGCTGCAGTATGTGATGAATAGTGTTTTGAAGTTTGGACATGATTTGGGTTCAAGATTATGCATGTTAGTGAGCTGCAGAGTTAGTATTTCTGACTTTAGTTAAAGATATGTAAATATGTATGTATGGTTCCTATTAAAAAGTCAAATTAGCGAAATAGTGATCCAGTCTATGCTAATATGCAAATGCCTAGTCCTTCAAATCCACAAACCAGATTGCTAGATCTTCATCTCCATAGACAGCACAATCTCTTGTGCCAAACCTCCACTGTGTTCTGTGTTCTGTGTTCTAGGTAGAGGTAGGTGGTGGAGAACAGTAATGTTTTAGAATATAATGGGAAACAGAGCAGGGAAGCATGGCTGATATGTAGAACAAGACGTGATTTTATTTGGATTGCCGCAGACATACCAATCTCAGAAGTATTTCAGCAAGTTAGCATCTTCCATCAGAAAGCCCACACATAAACTATTAAATGCCTCCAGCACATCACGTTCAGGCAAAAAAGTGAGTTCAACTATTCTTTACATTTATCTGAAACTTAGTGGAACTTCTATACAGACAGAGATGAGATTCCTGGATGTTACACCTTCTACTATATATTTTGCCTGAAGTGAAACAGGCATCCTTTACATATAGCTCCAGTGATATTTTGCTGTAAACTATGTATGGCAGCAATTTCAAAATTGCAAATTTTATATTTACCTGCACATGTAAGATTATCAATGAACAGAAGGTCATACACACACACTGCCACATGATATTATAGGCAAATAATGACTTCATGGACATTAGGCAGAAAAATGGAGATATAGCTTTGCTATATCCAGCATATGTTACGAAAGCATGGAGACTATGCAGTTATCTGCAGTACTAAGATCTTCTAAATTATGTTAAGTGGATATAGTCACCACCATTGCATAACTTATATCATCTGTTACGTCTTTGGACAAAATGTCCAGATTTGGTGTATATTGACATGTGCCTACCATCAATAGTGACATGTCCCCTACACTATCCTTAGTAAATAACTTTTTAGCACTGTATACACAGTCTGAAGCATGCTTTTCCTTCAAGGCAGTGAGACCCAAGTTTCAATGCAAGAGAACAACTAGAAGACACAGGTTATCCCTTGACAATGGCACCCTCTGCCTAAGACTTACACATGCAATATACTTTTCTGCTTCAGCAGGACTGGGGGTATAATCATAAGGACTACTCTTAAGTAATTCCTCCCTTTCTAAGGCTGGTCTTATAATAGCTCTACCCATGCACTTGTGCTGCAGTTTAAACTTACATGCCTAATAGATTTTTCTGTCAGAATTTCTTCTTGGTTGTAAATATAGCCATCTATAATAAACACCAGCTTACCCTTCTGGGACATACCTGTCTTGCAGTTATTTCCAGTTCATCTATGGATGTCATTGCATGATTTGGATGTTGCCATGATCTGCACATTCACAGGTAAACTTCTAATGGTGATGTCAGGACATTGGGCTTATATTGGCAGTGCTATTGTACTCACTAAGATATTATTACATTGTGCATTAACAGTGGTTGAGCTATGTGCCATTACCAATGCTAGTTCACTATGTTGCTGCCTACTGATAGCAGTACTACAGTTGCACAGTCACTTGCTGTCATATTTGTGGATGACTACTACTATGACAATTTGTGCCTTTGATCATGCAATATCCTGAGACGCAATAAATTGAATTTAACATTTTCAACTGTCGGTCTCACAATAAGAACACACACACATATAAATATAAATAAATATATATATATATATATATATATATATATATATATATGTGTGTGTATTTTTGTTTTCTTTTTTTTTTCTTTTTGGGCTGACAGAATCATCACTAGACCAGCGTGTGCTGATGGCCTCTATAGCACAGGTAGAGCATGTGCTATCAATTTCAGACAATTTGTTTCCCCTAGTAAAGCAATAATAGTTGATTTATATCTAGCAGTATGTAGCCGATGGAAGAGCAGTAAACGTAAGCTTTCAATGGAATATATACTTTTAAACCCATGGGGCATATTCTAAAAGTCTGACTTGCCTAGATGAAAGGTTGCAGATTTTGTGACTTTACTAGCAGAAAAACAATTTATTGCTGGAACACAAAAAGAAGTTCTTCAGCACCATAAAGGGACATCACAGTAGTGCCCATGTAGTCTGCAGGGCCATTTACTCCATATGCAAGGCCTTCTATATTGGGAAAACATTTAAATGCTTAAAGAAAATCTCTGGACATCTTTCCAATGCAAAAGTTCACGTCCTCTACAGCCCAAGCCCACTATCCATAAAAGTACAAGAATGCAACAATGTCCCATTTCCATGTAATGGAAAGGATTAACCCACTACAGGGCAACACCAACTCCAACCTTAAAAAGAAGGAACAAAAGTGACAAATCAGGCTAAGAATATGCTACTTCCTGGACTTGGTGGCATATGTTCTGTCAACACATACTTCTGCTAAGGAGGCTGGATCACAACAAATTTTATTAGTAAAACAAACACAGTCTATTGAAGTTTAGACAAGTTTATAGCATTTTCAGAAATTCCATCAAGGTAATAGTGAGGGGCTACAAGGGACAGTTTTAGAGAAGATTAATGTGTCCTGTTTTGATATACCCCTTCTTAAAAAACAGCTTCTATTCCAAGAATCAGTATATATCCTAAAATGTAATACTCTACACCCATATGGGCTAAATGAAGAGTTAAACTGGAGAATGCTAATTTAAATATTTAATTGATTGATTGTTAATTGATTATGGTATTTTAGGCAAGCTGTATATTCTGTTTTTTACTCCTTGAAGGCTCTTGTGCTGAGACATCAGAGACAGAGATTTTTATAATAAACAAATGTTGGATCTACTGGCTGGTTGTATTTTCATCTTTTTTTTTTTTGTATTTGATGGTTATTCAAGTTTATAGCATTAATTGTTTACACACAGTTTAAGAGATCTAAGAAGAAGAATTGCATCAGTCAAGTGAGTTTAAACTTTTTGCACTTTCTTATGTCACTTTTATTTCAAATGTATGTTATTTTATGCTTTTATTCCCATTACGTTTGATGAAAGTGTACTTGATCTGTTCAGAGTACAATACACTGTTCCAGTCCATCTGAAAGTGCACTCTAAAAATTCCTTACAGATGCATGTAATTTACATTTTTCTGTAAGATGTTCATTTAGGTACAGAATTTAAAAGTCCTCATTCGTATTAGTAAATATGACCTAAATTGAACATTCCTATGCTCTACTGCATAGACAGTATGCAGCCTTACTCAACAAGGGGCTCCCCACCACTTGCCTGACTCTGTGATACCGTAATGACCAATTAGTATAATTAGTCAAATCAAGATGTAACTGCAGTACCGATTAACTGTTAATGATGCCCTAATATATTATTCTTCTCTAACCCACCCCCATATAGCTCTCCATAACTCCAGTCAAAATAAGTTATTTGATAACCAGTCAAACAAGCCAAACTTTGCAGTACCACCTTTACTTAGTTATTCAAGTACATTGTTAGACTAGAAATAAATTTGTTAGTCTTCTTCAGAAGCTAGATCTGAGGAAACCCCATCTCATAAGTGGGAACACTTCTCTGGAATGCAAATATTACCATTTCTCTCTCTGATTTCTGGATATATACAAATGAAGCTATTCCTTGAAATTTAAAAAAGAAGTCATTAAGTCTTATTGGATGAGAAGAATACAAAAGTAGCCATTATGCAAAATTTAATTTTCTTAATAAATGCAATTCTTAGTCACTTAGGATTGTGGTCTACAGACTTACAGACAGAAACCTAATTACCATACCAGGGTGGAATCTACAGAACATTTTACACTACAAGGCATACTGAACAACACCGATAAAATTATTTTGCAGAAATTGTCATCTATTTGTACTTCAGTCCACGAACGACTTTGCTTATTTTTTCTAAATATTTTGATTTATTTATTCCAATAATGTTCACACTTTCACAAAGGCCATGTAAAATAAGCCCTGTGCATAGGCACTGTTTGACTCATAGCATAGAATCATTATTTGTCATACACTCAAGTCAATAATAATATAATAAAATGGTACAAACTCAAAATGAACCTTTGATCAAAGGTCCAGCACCTAACAGAATCTCAAAAATCCAGTAACTTACATGGGGATTCCTTATACTAAGCATATCTAAACTATGGGATAGCATTCCCTTCACCATCAGACAAATAAACATCCTCAGCACTTTTAAGACCAGCATGAAACTACATATAAATGGGGGTAGGTGGTGAATGAAGTGGGGAAACACTTTGCACACCTGAGTACAGAAGAGCTCATTTCCTCGATCACCTACAGAAACAATCAGTGAGTATGAATTCACTACCCAAGAAGGCATAAGAAGTGTAAACTAGATTTAGTTTTGGAAAAATTCAGCAAATTGTAAGATTAGGTAAAGAATGAGTAAGAATAAATGTCCATGGTTCTGTACTTACTTAAACCCCCCAGTAGGTACATAGGAAAGATCGTTCAACACCAGTCAGGCTCAGGTAATGGATTCCTGCAATTTGTTTGTCTTTTCGGCTTTTCGCAGTTAGGGGTCGCCACAGCGGAACTCCTATCTGCTAATGATTGGCAACAGATTTTTTATGGTGCCGAGTTGCCAGCCTGATGCCCAACCTTCAGCGAAGGCACACCCATTCACGCATGTCTTTTGGAGGCCACTTGACTGCGAGTAGGATATGCAGACTCCACACAGAAGACACTCCAGCCAAGAATTGAATGGGAGAACCTCTTGCTGTGAAGCAACAATGCTACCGCTGTACCACTGCGGCTTCTAATGTATAAGAAAGACCTCTTTGAAGCCCAATATTTGAGAGAGGATAAACTATCTTTGTCTCACTGAAATAGAAGTAGAGAATGCTGAGAGATTATTAGTGGGATAAATATTTATATTATAGTGATTGAAAATGAAAAGTTTGTTTATTCATTTATACTGAGGGAGGAGAGGTTATAATTTGAAATTCTATGCCAAACATATTATCAGTTTGTAATTTATTACCACTATTAATTGGAGGAAAGCCCATAGAAAAACCCAGTGGGATGAGAGATTTAAGTAATATAGATCAAAGTACGGAAGCCTCATAGTTCACCAGTGATTTGAAATGGTGAATTAAAAATAACTAGAAGTTGCCGTAGTATAAAGGAAAAAGCACCTATGTGCAAGGTTTTGCAACACAATGAAACACATTCATGGAAGTCCAATCTAGTAGGCTTGTAAGCAACTAAACTCTCCAAGCATCATAAGCATCATGTGCAGGAAAAGGTAACAATGCAGTAATAGAGTACGCTAACTCAAGGCCTCAGAATATGGTGCAAGTGGCATATGAGGCCAAGATCCAGACAAGATGGCAAATGATAAAAAAATGTGTCTGGTAAGATCAGCATGAAAAGTACCCATGTGGCTGGCAAAAAATAAAGAAGTAAAAATACTAAATCCATAACATTATGCAATTACCCAGCCTTATGTTACAAAACTTTAAAATTACACATGGATAACCTTCCGTAAAACAAAAAAAGCTTTAAATTACACATAGAAAAACAATATCACCATCTATATGGCTATTACATTTCTCACACACAGTGGGTGTGATGCAGACAACTGTATCATTACTCATCAGAAGTATATCTGTAACATTCATTTTGATTACATCATAACAGTGGTTATTGGAACTCACACAACTCATTAAATGTATCCACAGATAAAACTTGATAACTGCACCCTAGGTCAACAGTCAAAACTCATTATTTATACAAAGTAAGACTTTAGATTAATGTCTAAATTAATATTTTGTAACCCAGTAATATAAAACACTATAGTAATCAAACTAAATATGAAAAAAATTAATTTGATGGAAAGAAAGTAATAAGTCTTATGCTTGCAAATTGAGACCAGAATAAATCAGTATTTCAGTGATTCAGCAGTAATCAGTAAATCACTTCAACACAAGAAAGAGCATCCATGAGCAGTGCTACATCATAAAATTGTACTAACAAACATGGGAGAAAAAGTAAAAATAATGGTTTACCCTGAGTGCTTCCAAATCCCAGTGGGGAGAGTGTGGAGTGAGTGGGTGCCAAGCTGAAATATCCACCACACTAGTTTATCTAAGGAGAGGGGAGAAGCCTCAGATGAAGGGGCTAAAAAGTCCAAGTACATGAGGAGCTTGAGAAAAATGACTCTTGCCCCTTCAACCAACTCAATAACAGTCATTGAACAATAATACCTTACTCAAGCAGAAGTCATCACAATGGGAAAATTGATTTAATGGTGGAAAAGTTGCCATCTATCTGAAATACTGCAACTTGTACAAGGGCAAAGGCCCAAGTAGAGCCAGAATGCTGTTGGGTTCCTCTAATTTTTAATGACTATTCAGCTTCTGGAAGTTTTGAGAATCACTCAGTTCACAGGAGTCAGCAAACTGTAAGATGGAGGCAAAGAATGAGTAGGAGTGAATGTCCGTGGCCCTGCAGTTACTTAAAGTCTCCAGCAGGTACAGAGTGAAGAACAGCCAATACTAATTAGTTAGGCTGTGGATTCCTGCTGTTATGCATCGGAAGAACCTATTTGATGCACAGTGTTTGGGACAGGAGACACAGTCCACATTCCTGAGTGTTTCCAAATCCCAGTAGGGAAAGTGGGGAGCCCATGTGTATACATATTAACAATACACATATTCTGAAAGAATTCAATGGTTTCAGACATATTGTGTCTTTTAATCCTGCATCAGTCAGGCATGCATGTCAAAGAGGGCAGAAGAGTGGCACTGAATCAAGAAAGTCTTATAATGAGGCTCTTGATAGCCCACCCACAGTAACATCTGGCTGTAATCCTTGTGGAAGAGGTAAAGAAAGACTTTTGACTCTTCCACACACCACTTCTGTGTTTTAAAACAAGCACTTTCCCCTCCTTCTTAACCCATGATATCTTACCTTTAAGAATCAAAGGGAAGTGTGGCAGAAACTTAACACTGAAGCAATTCCCACATGTACCATGTGCCATGCACTGAGGGCATTGACAGGCACCTCATTTGCAAGATGGATGGTGGGCTAGGAAAATATAGGGACTTTATTTTATGGTGCACAATGGCACATTAAGGTTTGAAACATGACAGTCCTGTATCCTTGTATATGCTGTTAGGAAAGCAGTCTCTACAGTGACTGCATTTTATATATGTATGGTTATATGTGGAATTACAGATTACCCCATGCAGTGATGGCCGGACCACATATGTTCAGCGGTCTCAGTAGTGATCTAGGTTTGTGTATAAAATTGGGGATACCTGAGTGCCATAGTTAGGTGTTCTTGCCATGCAACATAAGCAGTTTGAAAACATTAATGGGATGAGCTCTATTTAACATAATCATTATGCCCATCTCTGTGAATGTGCATGACATAAGTGTAATAGCAGGCGCAGAGCCTCATTGCACTATGGAAGAATCTGTAGCTCAGCAAGTTCATTACTGACAGTAGCTGAAATTCAGAAGGATTGTTTAAGGAAACCTAAAGCTCTTCATGTACAAGGTAAGTGCTACTTTTTTCAAGTCCATCTTTTCAAGTGTGGCTGCTTTTAACTACTATTAAACTTGTTAGCATAATAGCAAATATACAAAATTGTAGACACTGAAGACAAATCAGAAGAACAAAACAAAATGGACCAGCCCTCAGGTTGAAGCAAGCAGTAGCACAATCCAAAATAACACAAGTAATGTTAATCTTCTGCAAAAATCTTGAAGATAAAAAGGAAGATGAAACAGAACAATTCAAATTTTATTTTCACACAGACAAGCACTTTCGTTCCCCAATGGAAACTTCATCAGATCTGAGTTTTCTATACTTGCAACTATATTTATGCATTTAACACATTTCTTGACTTTTCATCTGATCCTTCACCTTATATTCTTTCTTTTGTTTTTTTTTTTTGACACATTCATTTACTGCCTGATTTTTTTCTACTTCTGGTTTGATTTCCATTCCTGCCTGATGCTGATATGCTTCTGCTAAACTAAACAGAGAAGTCGTCTTAGACTTATTCTCCTCATGTTTCAAAACTTTCCTGGGGATTTGATAAAATCTGTGTAGGCATAGTGTAAAGCCTACATGGAAGGTAGCATGGCTGTATATGTGGAACCCCCTCAGCAGTGTGCCTTGCATAATAATGAAGGAGCATTACTGAGGGAGAAAAGTGTAACATGGTTATTGAATTAGTATAGGGAATGTGTTACTGTGTCCGGAGATGAGTAACACACCCCCTCCACTGTCAAAGTGCCGGATATCAATGTATGCATATGTAATAAAAAGTTTATTTATTTATTTTTTTTTTGTGTTTGTACAGTGCAGCATGGCATGCAGCAATGGACACATGCTAGACATGTAAAAATAGAAACCGGATACATATAATTATAAATGGAAAGGTCAAGTTTAAGCATAGCTGAGCATGTTTGCGTGGTGGGCCGTGGTGCTCAGCATTGCTTAAACATAGTGAAGTGTTGTATATCAATGTATAACAGCAGTCCTCATGCCCACATAGCCAAATGGTTAGCGTGACAGCCTTTTGTTCATTACGTGCAAGGGTTTGAATCCACAAGCATGTCATTTTGCAAACACAGACATATGAGAAGTCTTCCAAATTCCGCTTAAATGTTTTGTTTGATTACACAGACAGTTTATTGCATTTATTTTGCAAATATGCATTTATGAGAAGCATTATTAAATCCCTGACTGAATTTTGTATGAATACATAGATTATTAAGCATGCTTGTTGCAAATACCCATTATGATAAGTATTCTTAAATCCTTGACTGAATATCATATTTACACTGAGACATGTTATTAGGCAGTTATGTTTCCAATACACAATATGAAAATTATATTTCAATCCCACTTTGGTGTGCCCAGCTAAGCTCTGCTAAGCACAGCTAAGCCTTGCCAAGCATTGCTTAAACCAGGAATGTTTTAGCAGTGCTTGGCTAGTTTGCGCATTGCTAAGTGATGAGAAGCAGTGTTAAGTAATGCCTGTTTAAGCACTGTTCAGCCCTGCTAAGCTGGTTTGTGCACAATTCAACATTGCTCAGCATTGCCAGTTTAAGCACTGCTCAACTTATCTCAGCGGGTTTGTGCGATGCTTAGCAAAGCATCTCATTTTTACAAATGTCTGAATGGTGGTAAAGGGCAGAAAAACAGCCTTATTTAAGTGCAACATGCAGGAATACAGCCATAACCTGTTGGAGTTTGAACTTGGCAGGAACTTTGGCAGGGGTTGGAGAGAGTGCACACAGCATTGGGGCATTCTGGAGTCCAGGGTCATGCTTGAACTCCTTGTTAAATACCAAGATGTCCAGCTGCTGCAGGGCCAGAACCAGGGATTGGAGTCAAGTCAGAGGAAAGGGACTGGCTGGCACATTATCTCACCAGTGCAACTGGTATCCCCACACAGGTGAGCAGGTGCATCATCATTATGGAGACCTGAAGCATCATAAGGGGGCTCTCTTGGCCATCTGGGTCCAAGATGCTCAAGATGGGAATAGCCCACAAGTTTGTAAGTATTGTTATTATTATTTTACCAAAACCTACACTGAATGTGTGATAGACAGGTATGCATAATGGTGTGTTTCTCTCCCCACAGCTGCAAAGAAGAGAGTTTGCAACCTAGAGGCCCATGCAGGGTGCCTGACCAGGTTGTGCCATGAGTGTGATGAGTACAGATGTAACTTGCAATCTATATTCATATAAATGAGAAGGAGTAAATTAGTAACTGCCACTAGGTATATTCAGTTTTGATTGTACTGCAATGAATGTGGTCATAGACCTGGACTGAAATAAGTGAGTAATGCCAAGTACAGTTCAATAAATATGAAAGGATGAAACCTGATAATGTTAAGGAAATAAAGTACCTAGTGCAGTAATAATGTTAAGGAAATAAAGATTCTACTGCATAACTAATGTTAAGGGAAATAACATTTCTACTACATTAATAATGTGAAGGAAATAAATATTTCTACTGCATCAAGTGTGGAATTACAGCTGTATTGCAATGCCTGCATTATGTGAACCATTCTTAATAAAGACTGGAAATATATAGCAATCACTGAATGAAGTCATCCTTAATAATGCTGTGTTTTGTATTATGTGTGTATTTTGGTCTATTGGCCATGAAATTGAGTATTACATATGCTATGATGTAAAAACACAAACAATACCAGTAAGTGACTGAAGTTTAGTTAATAAAAATGTTCTGCTAAACTATAGATGTGGAGCTGTACTGCAAGATATAATGCATTATGATATTTGTTCTGCAATAATATCTGAAGAAATAATAAGAATTCCCAGGGTATATTGTGTATGTCAGGATTAACATTTGCATTTCAGCTATATGGATTCCTGCTCTTAGGTACGCTGCTGCAGGCAAGTATGAAACTGTAATAGCTGTACACTGCAAATATACCACCTGCAACTGTATATGGGTCCGGTAGCCTACCCAGGACTCTGATATGGTTTGTACACATCACAAATATTCCCACCCACTAGGGGTTTATTGTCTGCACCTGCATTCCATGTATTAATCCACAGTTCACCTACAACCTCTGTCATGCATGGATCTCATGTATGTTCAAGTGTCACTGTAGTCTTGTATAACACTCTACCTCTATTACCAGGTCATATTTTGTTATGAGGTGAGCTCTAGGAATTTATCAGTCAGTCAATATGCAGCAGTGGCTTAGTAGCTCAGTTTGATAAATGATAGATGTGATGTACATTTTGTCACACAGACCGGGGTTTGTATCCAGTGACAAGTACTGCTAAATATTAATGAAGTAGTTATGTATTGTTAACAGATGTACTCCCCCACAGGAATTACAGGTAAATAAATGGCTGCAATAACTGTTCAAATGGGTTACTAATTTCTGTGTCCAGATGTACCAGAGTATTAACAACATTGCTCAGCGATGTGATAAGATGTCAGAAAATAAAGGCACAAGTACAATACTAATAAAAGTTAATACAATAAATAAAATATATAATCTTGGTATGGCCGTATGCCTGTTGTGTCTGTGAATGTCTGCTAATATTCTAACCCCATGCCTGCTAAGGAGGGCATGATAGTCGTAAACTCTCTGTACAGTGCACAATACATGTCTCTCAAGTGTCACGCTGTCACGGACTGTGATCACTGTTGCCTAATCCCTCGGTCATAGATCTATCATGGACATGAGTTATGTGAATAGCACACTCATACTACATCAGTCCGCAGTACACCTTGGTAGTCATAAATGTCCCCCTGACGTGTAATAGTCCCCTGTAGTTGTATACCTGTAAGTGTTACAACTTGGCTTTACTGTCCTATGCAGATAGCTTGAGAGGTATGTATGTGCTACAGAAGCAATAGTGCACTCATATACATAAAGTAAGGGCAGACCTGTAGAGTATATAAGAATACTGTTGCAAACAATATAGCCTATACTGGTATTAATGCACTGTATTTCTCTCTCCTCCCACCCTTTATCTGCATCATTATTTATTATCGTTATACATCGGTTATGGTTTACTATTAACATCTGTTGTTCCAAAACATTATGTTGGGCCTTGTATTATTGTTATGTATTATAATAGTTGCATACTAACATATATTGTTGAATTGCATATGTTGTTGGCCTTATGCCGTAACTGTTATAGGTATGCTGTTACAATACTGACTGTTGTCTCACTTATTGTTGTGTTCCATATGCTATGCAATGTTATTTGCAACTTTCTGGCATACTGTTAAAATTAACTAAATGTAATATTCATTACTAACCTATACACTTTGAAATACCTCCACACCATAGCTCGACTGGGTAGGCCGGTTCCTAGTGATCCACCTACCCTACCTCAGCCAGCCATGGCACCGGGTCCCAGCATGACTGGGACCCAACATGGTGCTGCCCCGTCTGCTGGCCCTGCACCACCTATGGGTGGAACTGCCTCAGGAGATGCGACCTGTCCCCCCTGGGAGTGGGCATGGAGGGGGGGTTGTCACCCAGCAACAGCTACCAAGGATGATGTGCAGGATCATGCACCATGGCTATGAGGGTCACCTGCACCAGATTGAGGGCAGACTGGCCAACCTGGAGGGGGAAGGTGGTCCTGGTGCCCAGCCCTCATCACAGCCACCTTCGGGGTAGTGAAGGAGAAGTGTTTACTGTCCATGTGTGGGGAGCTCAGTCTCACTGCTGCCATCTGGGGGCACATGGCTCTCTGATTCCACAACACCCTCCCCATCCAATGTATTTACCCCCCTTATGTGTTACACACTGCCCCTGTATGCTGTCTTGTCTGTTTGCAAATGCAACCTCTCTTGCCCAACATACCTCCCCACGTGTACCTATATCCCTTCCCCAACATTCCACTCTCTCCTTGAAAGAAAAGGCATCTGTCCCACAAAAAAAAAGTATTGCCCCCATACATAGCTCTCCATTTTGCTCCTGCATCTACTGGAAACAATCAATCATTACATGAATTAATCAATGCAGTTATGTTGACCTCCCCCCTCTCTCTGGGGTGTGAGGCTCCAAATTCCAATTCAGTACAACCTGCACAGCTGTTGCTGTAGAGGAAATGGAGAGCTATGGTCCTTTCCTACACCTGTCCTGCCCAACCCTACCTGCCTTTCAGTATGTTTTCCCCCCTGCTTTCCCCGTTTCACCACTTTCCGATCACCCCTTTTTATTTTCTTTTTTTTTAAATTAGCACAGGTTTAAGTGGAGCTAAGTGGTGCTATATGCTGCACAAACTGCTTAAAACTGCTTAAAACTACCTTAATCATTTTTTGTGTTTCTGATACTGTTAGGTACATCTGCAAAATAATCATCCATGCCAAGTCTCTCTGTCAACTACAGTATAGTGCATTAGCCCACTAAGCTACTCAGCTCTGAAGTAAAACAGGTCTTTCCATAAACATATCCTGATTGCCAATGACAAACTGCGTGTACATATAATGGGAAAATTGGCAGTGTTCTTGGGACTGTGATGCAAACACCAAACTAATTAAATAATGATGGATGGATGTAAGGCCTGGGATAGCAGGTATTGTTGTCAACTGCACAGACTGTTACAGAATGTACGCAATTATGCACAGATGTCATGAAACCTTTTCTGTGCACTAAAGTACTGACAAGTCAGTGCAGAGTGAGGTTAGAAAATCATGAGCTACAGTTCAGTGTCACACGTCATACTCATCCAAACGCACATGCTAATGTGACTCATGTGTAACAGATTGTATGCATGCACATATATCTTGCAAATACATGTGTTACAGTATTGAGTCAGTAGTTCAGTCTGTTAAATCCCTCACATGCTGTACGTTTTGCCACCCACAGTCCTGGGTTCAAATCCAGTGTGTGGCACTTCAATTACATGCTTGTGAATACAACTAATAATGACTGAGTCCTGCAATTTTAAGCAAAACAGGTTGCTGCTACTGTATTCACTGCTACCCATGTTAGCATGCCAAAAACATGTAGGTAGGGACACAATGCACAAATATGTATAGGCTACCTATATGTTGCCTAACACTGTCTGACAGGTAGTGTTTCATAACATATGTACCTTAAGCACATGCCTCACCTGAACTGTTATGGGTACCCTCACCCTGGGTCTGTTGTAACAACAGAGCTGACACTGCTTCCTCACTGACACATACAGCTTGCTAACTTCTAATGTATTCATACTCTCAAGTATGGATCCTGGGCAAAAAGCAGCAGCTGCAGCATGCAACATATGTAGCAGTATGTTCAGCTACCTGATATAGACCTACCATACCTCACAATCCCCTAGAACAAGTTCACCACACTACACCCATAAATGAAGGGGTGGGAGGAAGAGGTTAAGCAACAGGCATATGTTTCAAGTCTCCCCCTCCTAAAACACACAACTGATAGACCAGCATCTACTGCAGCAGCATTCATATTCTGATGTGTATGATGTATGACACTCATATCTGTCTTCCCCCTTACTGACCTCAATCCACATTGTTTAACACTGAACTGCCATATAATCAGAAAGACATTTGACAATGCTGAAACATAACATGCACAACTTTGGAAATACCACATAATTCCAACAGTGGTCAGTATTTGTACATACCTTTTGTGATGCTGTAATCTCCACTCCCCAGCAATGTCCTTCTCAAAGCCCAGGAAAGGGGCCAAGCCCTACATGAAAACCTTAAATATTGCACTGTCATGCCATGTCTTTGGCTAATAAAATTGCAACTCAGCTGTTCTGGATGCAATTAGCAAGTATGCGCCACTGATTGGTGCACAGGCAATCAACTGTTATTGAGCATTACCTACAAAAAGCAAGCAGCTGCCTATGGTAAACAGGTCTGTACCAGACTGCATTTTCAGAATCAGTTTTCATCAGGATTTCTGCACAAAAGGATTTCAGCACTCTACCATATATCGTATATGTAATACAAGTCCCCATCTAATGGGATGCAGATTGGAGGATGCAGTTATGGGGAATAGGGAGTACAACAGCAGCACTGTATTGGGAATGACATGTTGCTGATAGTCTACTGTCCAAATGCTACAGCCATGCCTTTCAATTCTGCCTGCTGTGACCTAGATATAAAAACAAAAAGAAAACTGGAACCACAAGTAGCTTGGTTTATTCAGACACAAGTAAAAAACTTTCACTGTATTCACATTGCTTCTTCAGGCATCAAATTCTTTCTGCAAAGGTTACTTAAATACATTCAGCTAACAATAATCAATTAAACCATTACCTAATTAAATACTAAAACAAGTTCTCTTCTTAAATAAAAACTTAAAAAATATACATTATTTTTAATGAATTTTATCATGCAACTCTCTTAAAATAGACTTAATGTTTAAAGTATCATTTTAGCCTGGTGAAAAATGAGCCCTAAAACGCAAAATCCATTTAGTTTCCATTTTCTCTGTTAAATTTCTTTTTATCTCCTCCTCTGATGTAAGTCAGGGTGTTATATAAAACAAGAAACTTAAAGCTGTGTTCATCACCCTTATCTAAAATGTGCCTACAAAGTGCATTAATAGTCTTCATCCTTCTAATCTCAGACAAATGACTACAAATCCTATCTTTTAGTCTTTGGTTAGTTTTACCTATATAGAACTTTGGGCAGATGTTACACTTTGCCATGTGTACAAGATCCCTAGTATTACAGTCACCCAGCACTTGTTTATAAAAAGGTTTTCCTGTCAAAGGATGCAAAAAAAGAACTTTCTTGATAAATAAATTTGCAAAGGCTGCATTTTCTACAAGGTCTAGTCCCAGTAAAATTTGATTGTCTTAGTAAAGTTTTAATTTGTTCTTTATAACAAAATTTATATTTCAAAGTAATTTCTTTCTTATATACATATAAAGAGCCTGTGTCAAAAACTTCTTTTAACTCTGGTACCTGTGCAAGCACTGGCCAGTATTTCTTTATAATATTTTTAAGTTCTGTTTCTTCTGACCATATGTTACTGTAAATCTACATTGATTAGAAGTAGGTTTATTTTTCTGCTGTTCTGTTGAATTATTATTAGAAAAAATTGGTTGATAATGAATGTTTCTTTCATTTAATATATTATTCTTTATCTGACATACTTTAGTTTTATTGTAACCTCTAGTACAGAAGTCTAACTCCATTTGTTCAAGTTGTTAATTCATTCTAAAATCCTCTGTGTTCAATCTACATGCACGTACCATCTGATTTGTGACTATGATAATACCCATAAATTGGGGGTGCATGGTATCCCTGAATAAATATGTGCATCCATCACCCCATACATCGTGGAGGTGGGTGCTACTGTCTCTACAGCAGAGAGTGTCCAGGTATGCCTCCTGTGTGCATCACTGTAATACTGTATCAGTCATTGTGGCAGCTTCTGCATACCAGTACACAGATGTCAGGTCAATCTGCACAGGGGGGTGTTTGTAATGCACACCTGTGCACACATACTCAGAATGTCAGCAATGTAGGTAGTATCACAGTACCTACTGTACATGTAGCTATACATACATATTATTCTGTAACAATGCCTCATTTGTTATTGCTGACAATACCTCTCCCTCACCATTCCATAGGAATGTCAGGTGTGGTGGGAGTCCAATGTCCTGTACCCAGTGACTGTGATAATGATTTTGTATGGCTCATATATACCCAAACAATGTTAAAGGCTGCCATTTTGTGGTATACACAACTGATATGCTTAGCCAGAGTATACTACTTGCATGTTCAGTCTCAGAGGGGTTAACTGCAGTGCATTGTATCAGTGATCACATTAGTGTATGTGTAGGATGTGTAACATATTTGCACTTGCAGTCTGCTATGCAAGGGGCAATAGTATGCTGAAGACAGATGCACTGTGTTTTAGGTGTAGGTCTATCACATACACTGACATATCACTAATCTTACAGGTGTATAGTAGTGGCAACATTAACCAGACATAGCTGTAGTACATGTGGTTTACTTGGCCTGTCTTGTGTGTGTATGTTGTAGTGTGCATGTGTTTTGTGCATGGGATCAGAAATAATATGTGGTATGTGTACTACAGTTGTGGCTACTCACTTGTATGTGTGTGGATCATCATACATAATATTGCAGGTAGACTTATTTTGTCTTCCTCCTCACAGGTGACCTTGGGGGTTGGAGTTTGTCCCCCTCACAACCTGATGTCAGTGTCTCATCAGACTCTGATGATGATGGTGGCCATAGTGAGGCACAGGTGGGGTTCCTGGGGGCTGAATCTGTCCCATGGGTTGACATCCCACTTCCTGCCCCTTTGTCCCCGCACACAATCAGTATGCCCACACATACCAAG
The DNA here is from genome assembly GCF_019279795.1 of Protopterus annectens. Lineage (NCBI taxonomy): Eukaryota > Metazoa > Chordata > Ceratodontiformes > Protopteridae > Protopterus > Protopterus annectens. Next base: position 422,322,606 of record NC_056731.1, read on the forward strand.
TCTCCTGCGGCCACAGATATTGGACAGTCAGAGTGTGGCAGAATCGAACAGGAGAGGGTGGCGACAGTGGAATCAGTGAGTGTAGACACTGGCCATAGCCAGAGAGTTGGCAAAGTCCCACACAAGCAGATTGACAGGGGTGCTCAAAGGAGGACTGCTGCTTATTCACCACCTGTCACAGGTGTCACATCACGAGTCACCTGGCGAATGCTTTGGTCCACCATGCTGGCACAGGCTGTTCCAAATGCAACACCAGATGAATGCTCAGGATCATGGATGCATCACTGTCTGACATCCATGCCCCCCCCACCACATTGGTGATGCCATGCATCATTTCACTGATGTAGTGGACAGACAGTGGGGTGAGACATTGTCAGTTCTTGACCACACATTGTCTGTGCTAGAACATATGGTGGGAGTAGGGCATTGGACATGTAGGCATAGGTCAGCAACAACATCCACTAAGAGTCCATATGGCCATGCACGCTCATGCTTTTGTAATTGCAGTACCTCCAGCACTGCAGAAGGGAGGGTTCTGTCCACACCATGACATGGCAGGCCATGGGCACGTAGTCCTGGGCAGTCCCATGAGGGACACAGGTGCAGCAGACACCAGTCACCATCAGTGAGTAGTACTGCATCGGACCTTGGGCATGGTGGTGCCAGTGCCACTCCTGGCATAGCCATTTCCCATGTTCATGGCTGGAGATGGTAAACTGTCCATTCTTCCATGTATGGTTCACAGTTGTCCAACTTACCACAGTGTAGAGCTAGCACATGGCTTGACTGTTTATGCACACACACTCATACATCACTGTCACATGCAGGTCACCAACAGACACACATGGCTCCTCTCCATGGCCCAGCTGACCAGCACCCCTTCCTGACTCCCACACACAATGTCAACTGTTTGGCACAGCCTAAGCCTCTGGCACCCCCATGACACACCCTGTGCATGTGATGATACCTGCGCCACATCCCTGCCATCCTTACCATCAATGCAGGGACATGCAAATATGTGTTTGATGCACATGGTGTCTATAGTACAGTACATGACATGTTGTAGTGCAGTTGTGTTATGCCATGAGAGGTGATGTATGCTGTAGTGTGTCATGAGTACACATCAACGTGTTTGTACTGTTGTTGCATGATGTTACATTGGCAGTGTTGTTGCAGACTGACAGGTGTCTCTCAGAACTTTGCATGTTTCTGTCACAGAGGTCTGAGTAGCTATGCTGTGGAGACTTGCTGGCAGCACATCAGCTCAGGATGGCATGGTTGCAAAGTGAAAATATGACATCAGCAAGGAATGGCTGTATATGTGCATGGTTACCTAGATGCACATGTATAGAAAAGTGTATCAGGAGAAATGAGTGAAGACAGCATAACCCTGAATGCATACCCTGTGACAATACATCCTACCTTTTCTATGTGTCACCTGGGTGTTCCATACCTACAAATGTAGGAGGTGGCAGATAGCATTTATGGATAGTTAGATGTGGGCTATTTAGGGCCAACAGCTACTCACAGGGCCTTAAAATGTATAACCAACACACACACACACACACACACACACACACACACATAGGCAAGACAGACACACTGCTGCAAGGGGTGTATATGTACACACACACACACACACACACACGCACACACACACACACACACACACACACACACACACACACACACACACACACAGAATTGTCCTTTATTAGATTAAAACCCCTACCTATCTAGTAGTATACACTATAGTACTACATACTTATTGTATGCACCACAAAGCTTATATGTTCTGAGACTGTCTGCCAGTGTTGTTAAGGTGGATGACATCAGCAGACCCTGTAAAAGAGGACAATGGGGGTTGACAAGGTCTGAAAATGTATAACCACTGTATACCTGTCTGTATGCACAGTAATATGTTCATATCTCAGTTCCTTAGGCATATGAGCCATCAGATATGAGCTCAAGTTAGCTAAGTGTAGGAGCATGCCAAATTTGACCATCAATACTTACAAGGTGACTCCAGGCAAGATCTACCTGTACTGCAGTACAGAATTTTGTGTGCTGTAGCCAATTGGCTGCTGCACCAGATTCAACAGTCCAGCACCTCCCTGATATTATGTTGAAGATTTTCCCCAGCTGTGTGCTGCACATAATATCTGAGTCATACCTAGGGTGTGTACAGATTGTAATCGACTGTACAGGATTTTGCATCATATGTCTGGTATGTTTTACATAGCATTGTGATTTTCTGGTACATCAGTGGCAAATCATTATAGATTGATGTTAGGAACTGGTGACAGACAGTTGATTTACTGACTCCATCCACAACAGGGAACTCATGCTACTGGATGATCTTTTATTCTCTACACTGTCTACATTTATTTAACTACTAGTTGATCCTTCTCCTTATATGTGGGTCTTTGTCCCACTCCTGTTCAGGGTTTTGTCCATATTTTCTGCTCTAAGTAGCTTTAGGTATGCTGTGACTGGGGTACATGCTGTAATACCTCACACAAGGTTACAGACTTCTCACCTCTGTACATGTTTTGCAGAATGCCCAGCATTCTGCCCTATATGTCTGCTCTGCTCCTCAGCCAGTTGTGTTGTTTTGGTAATATACAACTACATGGTGCCCACTGACTTGCTGTAGGTACTGACAAAGTTACATGATGGCCTGTACATCCTGCTGCTTCTCTGACTTGTTACAACCTGCTGTTATAGTAGCCACCTTCTAGTTAACCCAATGCATGTGTAATGTCCATAGCTGTGGCCCCCTGTCCCTCCATTCTCTCTGGCATCCAGCTTTCTTGCAGTAACAAATAGTGGCATATTTTTCCAGTCTGTGGGAATCCTACCATAGGAGTACCTCTCATGCAAAATTGTAGGTGCAGCCAGCTTCAAACCATGAATATCATCAACCATGCTAACATACTTAGCCACTAAGCCACACTAGCCACCAGAACGTGAAGTTTAATTCCTAACACTATCAACAACAAACAGATGTAACTTTGATTCCTGCATATTGAGGAAATAGGACATGTCACCAGGTTGTTTGGGACAGCCCTGGGATGGTGTGGTCTGCTGATATGACTGTGCTAACATACTGTTACTGCAGTTGTATGAGAACACAGCTGTGTTGGGGGTAGGGGACTCTAGCATTGACAGGCATGCGTCTGCCCTATGGCCCCACTGTTTGGTGTTTCCCTTGCATAGTGCAGTGGGTTTTGCTGCCTTGTGGCCTACTGCATATTATGGGGAAGCCAGTATTGGACAGAGAGTACCTGTTGTCCCACATAGCTGTTAGTTTTCTGCAGGTAGCCCAGTAGCCAACTCTATTCCCTTGCATACATAGGTTCATAGGTTCATAGGTTCATACTAGGCTATCTGCCCGAGGGCATTTATAAGCCTAGCCCATCGTTTTGTGGCTTACGCCACCCCTTTAGTATGGGGAACTATACCCATTATTTTGCTGTGCCTCTGTCGAGCAGTGACACTGAGGTAATTCCTGGGGTATATCTGCGATCTCCCATCCATTGGTCAAGATTTCTCTTGAACAAGGCCAGCGAGGTGCTCTGCCTCACATGTACCGGGATTTTGTTCCACAGTCTTTGGGTGATGAATCTATCCCTCCAGCACGTCCTATTAATAGCTGTGTCGAGGTTTAAGTCTCCCGCCCTTGTGGCTCTGATGGATCTAGATTTTTTGAGGTGAAGCATATTCATCAAATCTGGGTTTGACATGGCCTTGTATGTTAGGCAAAGGTCACGTCTGAGCAAGCGTGCGACTGAATAGAGCTGGAGTTCTTTCAGTCGGGCAGCATAGGACAGATTTTGAGACCCTTTATCCTTTTGGTGAGGAACTTTTGTGGCCTCTCCAGCTGCTGCAAGTGTCGGGTCAGATACATTCCGAATGGGGCATTGTACTCAATCATTGGTCTGATGAGTGATGAGTAAAGGGAGACTATGACCTCCCTTGATCTAGATGAGAATCCCTTCATGATAAGGTGGGCAATGTAGAAGGACTTCCTAACTACTTTAGCTACATGGGTGTCGAATGACAGACTACTATCAACCTGGGTCCCCAGGTCCCTGATAACTTCTTCTGTGCTCAGTGGATTGCCACCTATTTGGTAGCTAGGGTAACCTTGTTTTTCCCGAAGGGTATGACTATGCATTTTTGGCATTTAACTTTAGGCCGTGGCTCTGGCACCAGTTATCCGTTTCTGTGAGACCCTTCTGAAGGATATCTGTGTCAGATGTGTTTTCTACTATGGCCCAGTTTGCAGTCATCTGCAAACTTTGTCAGCCATAACCCTCCTGTGTTTGCTTGTACTTCGGAAAAGTAGATGCCAAACAAGAGTGGGCCCAGGACTGAGCCCTGTGGGACACCACTTGTGACAGGCTTTGAGTCTGACATGGCGCCAGCAACTCTGACCCTGTGGGTTCTGTCACTCAGCCAGTTTGCAACCCATCTTGTGATGTATGGGTTAACATTTAAGCTGATGAGTTTTTCAATGATACCCGAGTGGGGTATTGTATCGAAGGCCTTAGCCAGATCGAGGTAGGCTGTATGGACTGCCTTTCCCTCATCAATGGCTTTGGTGACTGTTTCAAAAAGTCAACCAAGTTTAAAGGCATGATCTGCCTTTGACAAAGCCAAACTGGGTTGGATCCAAAGTCTGCAAATTCCCTATGTCTTTATTTATGAGGTCCATTATGATCCTCTCCATGGCTTTGCAGATAAGGCTTGTCAAGCTAATGGGCGGTAATTTCCAGGGTCTGTGGAGGCACCGCCTTTGTGAAGTGGGACCACAGTTGCAGTGCGCCACTCCTGGAGTGCGTATCCAGAGGTAAGACTTTGATTAAACAGCTGTCCTAGCTGTGGGTTTAATTCCTCATTGAGTTCGTGGAGCACACAGCCGGGGACACCATCGGGTCCCATGGATGCTATGTTTTTTGCTTTGGAGAGAGCAGTTCTCACTTGGGCTGAAGATGTTTGGGGGCTGCACTCATTTGGTATAGATATCTCTCCTTTTGGGGGATGGGCAGAAGTTTGCACTGAACCTGTCAGCCAGTATGTTGGCAATGTCTGTAGCATCAGTAATCTTCACATCATTTTGAACTAGTTCTGAGCATATCTGGGAGTTTCCTCCTAGGTTTCTAACATAGCTAAAGAAGGCCTTATGATTGTCTTTTGAGTCTTTAGCTATTTTTCTCTCGAAATTTGCTTTGGATGATTTTATGAGAGCTCTTAGTTTTTTACTTATAGTGATCAAGGGTGTCTTACCTTTTAAGGATTTTGCTCTATCTTGTAGTAGCTTCCTCCTTTTGTTGTAGAGTTTGTTTATGGCTGGGGTCCACCAGACTGGACGCTTGCCTTTGGTACAAAGAGTCTTTCTTTTGCTTGGGATTGCCTTATCCATGCAGTCCTGCAGGTGCTGGTAGAAGGTGTTTGTAAGTGATTCAGCGGCTTGAGTATTGTTTTCCGCTGGCTCGGGGGCCTGAAAGGAGACCACACTAGTCTTTAGAAGTGTGAAGTCGGCTTTTGAGAAGTTCTTTACTGTGGTCTTTTTTATTTCAGGTGGGGGTGGGATGAGGACCTCCAGCGAGATTAGTTTGTGATCTGATCTCACCAGTGAGGGGTATACTTCCGGTGTTGAACATTGTGCTCCCATGTTCGTGATGATGAGATCAAGTATGTTATCTCCTCTTGTGGGGATGGTGACTAGTTGTTCCATGGCATTTGAGTTTATGAATTCCAGGAACTTTTGGGCTAGGGTGTTTGGGCTTGAGTAGTGTTCCCAGTCTATATTAGGGTAATTGAAGTCACCTAGTATGATGGTGTTTGGTGATACATTTATGGCCGCTAGTGTTTTCAGGAAGACCATGTGAGTTTCCTGAGTTTGTGAGGGTGGCCTGTAACATGCTACAATTTGCAGAGCAGTCTTGCCTATGGTTAATTGCACCTGGATGGTCTCCGATGCATCGTGCGTTGCCACCAGTCTTGAGGTGTGGGTGTCCTTGATGAATATGGATACCCTCCTTTCTTGGTATTGTCCGGATTTTGGGGCGGAGCATGATATGAGGTAAAACCTGATAGCTGGGGTGCTCTCAGGAGCCTTGAACCAGGTTTCTGTCACAGCACAGACATCGATGTTCTCCATACTGAGAAGGGCCTCGAGTGCGTGCATTTTGAGATTTAGACTTCTGGCATTGAGCAGCATTACCCTTAGTTTTTTCCTTTTTGTGTTCTAGGGTGGTAGGTTTAGAATTTGAGCCTTGCCTAAAAAGGCACTATGGGGTGGCAAGAGCCTTTGCCAATATCCGGAATCCCAGGGGTGACAGGTGCAAGCCGTCCCTTGCGAAGCAGCGTGGCTTGTCCAGCATGTCATCCCAGGTAGACAGATACTGGATCCCCTTTGAATGACACCAGTGTTTAAGCCAATTGTTAAAGCTGATCATCTTATCTCTGTATTGTGGCATCATTCTTGGTGAAGGTAGGATACTTCTCAAGGTCAGGGTCATACCTGCCTGGGCTACATAATCAGAGAGCTCCTCAATGTCTCTTTTCATGTAGTCCAAGGAGGTACATCTCAGGTCATTTACACCAGCGTGGACAATGACTGAGTCATATTTGTACCTGCTGTTGAGAGACCTGAGTGCTTGCGTTATGTGGCGGATTCTAGCGCCCGACAGGCAGCTTACTGTGACCTTCTCCTTACTCAGTCTGGTGGGCGGGACATCAGTGTGTCTGACTATGGAGTCACCAATGACTAGTGTGTCTGGCATTGTGTTTGGCCTTAAGGGCTGTGACTGTTTGACACTCTGACTGTGAGGTCTATGTGTTGGAGGTGTTGTGTTCTGAGGTGGTGGTTGTTTGGGTGTCTGCTTTGGTGGCCTCTGCTGTTTTGGTAGATTTTTGATCAGAGCCTCCGAGTATGCCTTTGTGTGTTTATGTGTATGATTTGAGGTTGTAATGGTACTATGTGAGACTGGGTCTATAGTGTGTGTGGTAACCTTCTCCTCCTGACTGGTCTTGCCAGTCCTATGTTGAGAGAGCTCAGCCTCCAGTTTGGCCGTATAGTTGCATCTCTCGCATGTATTTGTGTTTTGTGGGAGGAGGAGAGGGTTGTCTGTGTACATGAGGCAATTGAAACATTGCCTCAATATTCCCAGGTTCACCAGCTGAGCAGGAGAGGACACTAGCAACTGATCCCTCGACATGCTAGAAGGGTAGACGAAAACTTTAAAAAGATTCGGGGCGTGGGTGACCGAGAAATGGGGGTCTGCCTGTTTGGGGTACTATCTATGACAAGAGTGCCGTATCAAGGTAATAAGTACTGTAGGAGCAAGTGCTAGGTTTAATAGATAGAGAATAGTCTACTTGGAGTCAAGTAGAGATGATCTTTTAGTTATAGGATACGCTGATTTGATCAGTAGTATAGTTCGAGGAAGGTAGTTTTAAGGGAAAATTTGAAGAGTAGACTTTAGGTAGCCGAATAGTTTAAACCTGCTTAACCGCACTGCCCTAGTGTGCAACAGTGGCAGCTCCGCTAAATCGCTCTAAATCGCTAGCTTAGCGCTTTTATACCAGGGGCTGCAAAAACCTACAAACTGGCCCAAAACGACCTATAAACTACTAGTTTCTCCCTGAAACCTCACAAAACTGGACAAAGGCAGCTCAATGCTTCCCACTCCCACTGGTAAGCAAGGTAGCTTCCCTTCCCCAAATAAGGCAAGGAAACAGTACACAGGAACTACAACCAAAGCCCAGGAATCAGCAACTCTGAAACTGGACTAAACTAGTAAAGCAGGAAAAACAAGAGATATTTTTTATTGTTTTATTTTTTTAACACAAAACAGGCAGAAACAGGTACAGCAAACACTTATAAATGCTATGAATCAGCTACTACAGCTTACACAGAAGAATTTGCTACAAATACAGTCAAATAGTAACAAACAAGGATTCCAAGTGCAATATTAAGTTAAATGCAGTAAAAACAGCTTCAATGTAACAGAAAGGCAGGCGAAATACAGTTGCTAGGTATTCAGATGTGGAAAGCAACAAAAATATACTTAGTATCAAGAAAAGTCGCTTATTCAGCTCTCTGCAGCCTGGATTACTCTGCTGGCCCACGTGGAGTCTGTGCTGAGTAGGTACAAGCTGAAAGTTTTATACCAGGGGCTGGAAAAAGCTAGAAACTGGCCCAAAACGACCAATAAACTACTAGTTACTGGCTGAAACCTCACAAAACTGGACAAAGGCAGCTCAATGCTTCCCACTCCCACTGGTAAGCAAGGTAGCTTCCTTCCCCAAATAAGGCAAGGAAACAGTACACAGGAACTACAACCAAAGCCCAGGAATCAGCAACTCTGAAACTGGACTAAACTAGTAAAGCAGGAAAAACAAGAGATATTTTTTCTTTTTCTTTTTTTTCTCAAAACAGGCAGAAACAGGTACAGCAAACACTTATAAATGCTATGAATCAGCTACTACAGCTTACACAGAAGAATTTGCTACAAATACAGTCAAATAGTAACAAACAAGGATTCCAAGTGCAATATTAAGTTAAATGCAGTAAAAACAGCTTCAATGTAACAGAAAGGCAGGCGAAATACAGTTGCTAGGTATTCAGATGTGGAAAGCAACAAAAAATATACTTAGTATCAAGAAAAATCGCTTATTCAGCTCTCTGCAGCCTGGATTACTCTGCTGGCCCACGTGGAGTCTGTGCTGAGTAGGTACAAGCTGAAAGTTTTATACCAGGGGGCTGGAAAAAGCTAGAAACTGGCCCAAAACGACCAATAAACTACTAGCAGCAAGTCCCTACATATGCTATATAGTCTAGTACCCCATGCATTTGTTGTAAAGAAGAGTAATACCTTGTTACTGTAGCAGCTGAGAAAACAGTGCATCAGGGCTGACTCTGATGCACACAGTACAATGCCCTGGTTGATAATTATATATTTCCCCTAATAAAAATAACTAGGACTATACCATAGATAATTTAAAGGGACCCATGCATAGGATAAAGCATTTAGGAGCTGTCACTGTCCATCAATAGCAGTGCAGGGGGCAGTTCTGGGGTAAATTTTCTGTTTCCCTTCCATTGATCTAAGTTGCACTTGAAAATAGACAGGAATGAACTTTGTTTTATGTTGAATGGGGGCCTGTTCCACAACAGTAGTATCCACTGTGAAATATCACTGTCCCTCCAAATCATTCTGTTGATGTTACAAAAGAGGTTTAGATCCCTAGACAGAGTATTTGTGATACCACTTGACTTGCTGATATGCAGTAAATCCACCAGCAATAGGTCAGAGAATGCCTTGCATGCCCAGACACAGGTCAATACTTAGCAGTCTGCAAGATACCGAGTATAGTGACAGAGCTTTGAGTTAATCCATAAAGGACTGCTGCTTAGGCTTTGTATCCTTTTAGTAAGTTATCTCTATGGCCATGTGTCTGGACAGATACATGCAAAAGGGGGCATTATATTTAATAATTGGCCTAATGTGGGCTGAGAAAAGGGGGACAATGACAACCCTAGATCGAGGCACAATCTCTTTGTTTATAAGCTGCGCTATATAGCAGGACTTTCTTACAACAATAGACACATGCTGGTGAAAATTTAGATCACTGTCCATATAAGTTCCTAAATTCCAAACAACTGGGGTCAACTCTTAGAGGCATATTGTTAATGTGGTAGTTCTCTGGGGTATATGACTTCATAAAGGATATGATAATGCATTTTTTTTGGCATTTAGTTTCAGACCATGATTTTGACACCAGTTATTTATTTGAGACAATCCCTTCTGCAGGATGGCTAGGTGTCATTTTGCATTCAACAACTGCTCCTAGCTTACAGTCATCTACAAAATTAGTCAGCCAGAGCCCTTTGGAATTAGCTTTTACTTCAGAAAAGTAGATGTCAAACAGCAGAGGACCCAGCACAAAATCCTGAGGGACTCCACTGGTCACTGGTCTCTTTGTGGAGGTAACTTCCAATATTTTGATTATCTGTGTCCTATATGTGAGCCAGTTAGCAGTCCAGCAGGAGATAAGAGGTTTATTGCCAATTTATTTAGCCTTTCTAGTATGCCTGAGTGGGGAATTGTGTGAAAAGCTTTGACCAGGTTGAAGTATTCAATGTGTACCATTTTTCCTTCATCCATTACTTTGACCTTTTCAAAGAAAATCCACCAGGTTGAGTAAGTATGACCTGAATTTGATGAATCCAAAATGAACCATGTCCAGAGTTTGAAGGTTCCCTGTGTCCTGATTGATTAATTTCATGATAAATCTTTCCATGGCATTGCATATGAGGCTAGTCAGACTTATGGGTCTGTAATTAGCTGGGTCTGTGGAAGGTCTACCCTTATGCAGGGGAATGACTGTAGCTGTTATCCATTTGCTTACATTATCATGTTAATATTTGTAAGCATCCCTTACATTTATACTATTGGTGCTGGGTCATACTAACACTAGATATTGTGCTTTGATGTATTCACAGGTGGTTCTTTATGTAGTAAAAGCACTATAGAACTGCCCTAACCTTATTCTGAAAGACCAACAGCTTCTGATAATGATGGCAGAGATATTCTGTCTCTGTCATGAAGTACAGAGCATGTGTTGTACACCCAGAATGTGACCAGAATGTCCACAGACCCTGGACACAACCTCTGTGGTTATGGATATCCAGGATACCCACATCTCAAAGGGATGACAGATTAATGGGGACACTACCAGTCAGAGAAGTGAAATGGACCCTAATAGATACATGCCAGAATTTTCCTAGCACCTATGAGCTGTCAGGTCAACATAGGGTGGTGGCTAATGGTGCTCACTGGGACATGGTTGCTGCCCCCCCCCCTGAGGTTGGTGTTATACAACAACCCAGCATATGTACAAGGTCATTGCAGAGGCCCAGGGTAGTATAACCACAGCTTTAGAACAGTAAATCCACAGAAAGAGGAACCAGTCCATAAAGACGTTTGCAAAAAACTTTTAATCTCCTCAACGGTAAAAACAATATCAAATCAAGCGCTTTCGCTTGGCTCAGTACCAAGCTTTATCAAGATAAAATATACAATGAATTATATCCATTTATATACAACTCTCAAACCATCATGTGACCTAACACATAATGAAATCTTAAAGCTGTAATCATTTTAAAAATAATTACAAGTATTTGTAAAACCAAATCCAATTTAATGAAATGAATTAATGACATGCTAACTGTACCATAATAACCTGGCTATGCTAAATAACTCATTATAAAACCTTCCATGAAAGTTATGTAAAGATAAAAACTTGTAAGTGTTTCTAAATGCCTATACAAAACCATTATGTTAAAATATTCCTTCTACAAAACATTCACTTCTCTGATAGTTGCTTGTCCATCTAACCTTCATATTATAAAATATATATGAAGGGTAAAATATGTGAATGTTTTAAAATTATGAATATAAAAAAAATATGTATGTTAAAAAATATATGTATATATTCTCATAAATCCATGTTTATAACCATGTAAAATGTATATAATAAATGATAAATGAGGATGAATGAATAATAACACATTTAAAATACATCAAAACAAATGTTTGTGACAAGTCCCGAATATGCTCCATCTACTGTGCATACTTCTTGCTCATTATCTAGCCATTCTTAGTTTCAGGACACTACTTATATTAATGTTGTCATTCAAACCTGGGCTGCTAGCAGCATCTAACTTGAGCTGCCAAAGGAGTTCTTTATATTCTAGTCGTGTCTCCCAGTCTCCCCCCCTACCATCAACTTGTATTTGTTCTAATACAATAAAATGAATTTGCATGTCTGGACATATAATAGAGTGTTTGTAAAAAGCATTGGTTTCCTTTTTCCTAGAAACCTCATACAAATGCTCGTAAATTCTCCTTCTTAAAGATCTTTCTGTTTTACCAATGTAGAAACTGAGGCATTTGGTACAAAAACACAAATAGATCAGTGTCATTAACTAATTTATCATTTAAGACATTCAGGTCTTTTAAAAGAATATCAGCCTTCGCTTCATATTCTTCAATCATCACTTCCAATACCTGAAGCCCAGCCCTGTTAAAAATGTTACAAAACGTATCATAATAAGTGGTTCCTGGTTGTACGTTATTGGGAAAGGTTGAGAAGGTTTTATAATGAGTTATTTAGCATAGTCAGGTTATTATGGTACAGTTAGCCTGTCATTAATTCATTTCATTAAATTGGATTTGGTTTTACAAATATTTGTAATTATTTTTAAAATGATTACATCTTTAAGATTTCATTATGTGTTAGGTCACATGATGGCTTGAGAGTTGTATATAAATGGATATAATTCATTGTATATTTTATCTTGATAAAGCTTGGTACTGAGCCAAGCGAAATCGCTTGATTTAATATTGTTTTTACCGTTCAGGAGATTAAAAGTTTTTTGCAAACATCTTTACGGACTGGTTCCTCCTTCTGTGGATTTACTGTTTTAAGTACTTTTGTCCAATTCTGTTTATTTTTTGAGTCGAGTGATTTTATCTATGGCAGAGGAAGCAGACCAAGTTAACTACGCTGACACACCACAGCTTCTAAAAATGCCGGGTGAAGACAGACCGGTAACACGATCTGAGTTTAATAAGGTTTTGGACTTATTGACCCAACTAACGGAAGCACTAAACAGCAACAGAGGCGGGACTTCCTGCCCACTACCTGGCAACCAAGAGCATGGCCAAGAACAGAGAAGAGCATGTGTAATTCACGAGACGGCTGTTCCACAGGATATAACCCGAATCGATTCAAACCAAGGATTATCTTCCAACAAGCAAGCTGGGCAAAATCCTCCAGATGCAGTCCCTATGCAGCGACTGAACGAAGCGGATGTTCAACATAAGCAGTTTAGTTTTAACGCTTGGGCAGGCCAGCAATTCTGGTTCAAGCAAGGTACTGGTTTTTTTTGGACAAAACTGACATTGAACAACAGTTCCAAAAGGTTTACGTTGTTTTAAATTTCCCAACAACGTACAACCAGGAACCACTTATTATGATAAGCTTTGTAACATTTTTAACAGGGCTGGGCTTCAGGTATTGGAAGTGATGATTGAAGAATATGAAGAGAAGGCTGATATTCTTTTAAAAGACCTGAATGTCTTAAATGATAAATTAGTTAATGACACTAGTTTTTTATCTGTTAAGAAAAATTACAATAGCGTGTTTAATGAAGTGGATCAGTTTTGTATGAAAATTTTGAACAGAAAAATCAATAAATTGGAGAGGGATCTTAATGAATACAGGGAAGGGTTAGCATACCCAGTTATAGTTAAAAATAAATGGAAAGATGATCGTAACCGGGAGGGGGACCAAGTTAATACACATAGGAATGTGTATGTACAACCTCCCACCGAACTCCCTAGAAGGAGTGAAAGGCTAGCTGAAAAAACTAGAAAGAATTCACATCAGGATTTTCAGTTTGCCCAGGACAGGCCTGGGGGGAGAGGTTGGGGAGTTTCAACAACAGAAGTGGAGGAAGTTATAGACATAGGGATGATTCATAGTGTGGAAGTCAACACCTTAAATTTTGAAGCTCCAGAGGAGTGTGAATCCAATAAGGGATACACAATTGTAAAGGAGAAAAATTTTACTGTGTACAACTTTACTGAAATTGAAATGAGGAAAGAGTTTTTTGATTTGTTTATCAAAGGTTTACATTTCATCCCCTTTCGTCCTTTTGACTTGGCAGAAGCTTTAATTGATCTTAAACTATTTATAAGGCAGCTTAATTTAATTTTGAATTTCAATGGGCAACCACGTACGAAAACTACATTAGTTAGAGCAAGCATTTTCAACCCCCCCCCCACCCATCCATCCCTCAAAGTGTTTGAAGAGATGGCAGGTAAAGAAATAAGGAAAATAAATTCCATTAATTTGGATAAAACACCATTTAACATGGGAACAGAAGAGACAGCTCTGATACAACTGCTTAAGAGAGAGGGATGTAGAATTATGAAACCTGATAAAGGGGGTGGGTTAGTTTTAATGTACATGCAAGATTATGAGACACATCTTTTTAATATGTTACAGAATTCTGATCAGTATGAATTTCTCTCTAGAAATGAGATGCATCTAGCCTATTCTAAAATCAATTACACTCTGATGGACAACTTATTACAAGGAGTCATTAATGAGAAAGCTTATAATTATTTGCATGTCAACAAACCTAAGATCCCAATAATTTTTGGGATCCCTAAAACACACAAAGGCCTGGAACCATTGAAATTCAGACCTATTGTGTCAGGTAAAGGAGGCATCCTTGAGCCTTTGGGTAAGTTTGTCGATCAGGTGTTGAAGAAGTTTGTGACAGCATTGGACTATATATGCAAGGTTTCTTGGGATTTCCTTAGGGGCATTCAAACACATTTTTTCAAACCAATTTACTAATGGCAACCATGGACATTGTGGAGTTATTCCCTAGTATTCCACACCGGGTTGGTTTGGATTGGTTCAACAAAATTCTGGTTAAAGAGTCAAGTTTGAGTGCTAACACTATTAATTTATTGGTTGAATTCATGGAGGTCATATTAGAAAATAATTTCATGTTTTTCAATGGCGAAATATATAAACAAAAGAAGGGAGTGGTGATGGGTGCGCCATGTGCCTCCCTGTATGCCAATATAGTTTTGCACAAATGGGAGCAAACATACATTTTTTCCACCAAATGGGTGGAATGTATAAAACATTATACCAGGTTTCTAGATGACATAGGTTTATTGTGGAGTGGAACGGAAGATCAATTTTTGGAATTTTTTGAATACATTAATTCTACTACTCCTTTTCTGTCCTTCACATATACCATTAGCAACGAAATGATGAATTACCTTGATGTAACCTTACTCAAAGATTGTTTAAACAACAGCCTTGATGTAACCTTACTCAAAGATTGTTTAAACAACAGGTTTACATCTAAATTGTACAGAAAACCTACTTTTTCTAACACATATCTACATTTTATGAGTGGACATCCTTTTTATCAGAAAAAAGGTATAGTTAAAGGCCAAATGATAAGAGCTTCAAGAATGTCTAGTACTTTGGAGTATTTTTTGGAAGAGTTGGCATTATTAAAAAGGATGTTTATTGAAAGTGGGTATCCTGAACCCCTGATAGACAGGTTAAGAAAAGAGGTTCTTGATAACAGGGAGAGTAGATATCCTCCTTTGTTAGGTACAGGTCAGGCCTATGAATTAGCATTTAGAAATGATCAAAGTACAAGTTATTGTAACAACTACACACACACTTTTTCTAATAACTCCCAACAAATTGAAGAAGTGATTTCTAAATATTGGCCAGTTTTGACAGCCCATGAGGAGTTAAAAAAGCACATCCCAGAACATCCTAGATTTACCAGATGTAGGGATACCAATATGAAAGA
This sequence comes from Protopterus annectens, assembly GCF_019279795.1. Classification (NCBI taxonomy): domain Eukaryota; kingdom Metazoa; phylum Chordata; order Ceratodontiformes; family Protopteridae; genus Protopterus; species Protopterus annectens. Next base: position 422,338,042 of record NC_056731.1, read on the forward strand.
ATTATTTAAAAGGAATCAACCCTATGGAAGAATGAATAATAATAAAAATTTGAAGAAGGGTATGTACAAATGTGGGATGTATAAACAGTGCACAGCTATCATAAATAAAAGTTCCTTATACATCCCCTATAGGAAATTTTATTTTCAAGCCAGCAGTTATACCAATTGTGGAACAAAAGGGGTGGTCTATTTGGGTTTTTGTACCAAATGCCTCAGTTTCTACGTTGGTAAAACAGAAAGATCTTTAAGAAGGAGAATTTACGAGCATTTATATGAGGTTTCTAGAAAAAAGGAAACCAATGCTTTTTACAAACACTCCATTATATGTCCAGACATGCAAATTAATTTTATTGTATTAGAACAAATACAAGTTGATGGTGGGGGGGGAGACTGGGAGACACGACTAGAATATAAAGAACTCCTTTGGCAGCTCAAGTTAGATGCTGCTAGCAGTCCAGGTTTGAATGACAACATTAATATAAGTAATGTCCTGAAACTAAGAATGGCTAGATTATGAGCAAGAAGTATGCACAGTAGACGGAGCATATTCGGGACTTGTCACAAACATTTGTTTTGGTGTATTTTAAATGTGTTATTATTCATTCATCCTCATTTATCATTTATTATATACATTTTACATGGTTATAAACATGGATTTATGAGAATATATACATATATTTTTTTTACATACATATTTTTTTATATTCATAATTTTAAAACATTCACATATTTTACCCTTCATATATATTTTATAATATGAAGGTTAGATGGACAAGCAACTATCAGAGAAGTGAATGTTTTGTAGAAGGAATATTTTAACATAATAGTTTTGTATAGGCATTTAGAAACACTTACAAATTTTTATCTTTACATAACTTTCATGGAAGGTTTTATAATGAGTTATTTAGCATAGCCAGGTTATTATGGTACAGTTAGCATGTCATTAATTAATTTCATTAAATTGGATTGGGTTTTACAAATACTTGTAATTATTTTTAAAATGATTACAGCTTTAAGATTTCATTATGTGTTAGGTCACACGATGGTTTGAGAGTTGTATATAAATGGATATAATTCATTGTATATTTTATCTTGATAAAGCTTGGTACTGAGCCAAGCGAAAGCGTTTGATTTGATATTGTTTTTACCATTGAGAAGATTAAAAGTTTTTTGCAAATGTCTTTACGGACTGGTTCCTCCTTCTGTGGATAACCACAGCTTTAGCAGAGTTAATGGAGAAGATTCAGGGTGTGGTCCATGAGGTTGTGGCAGTTGCAACAGTGACACGTCTCATAGTAGACATTACTCATAGTCATGTAGCACACCAACATCTAGCCAGAGTCATGGTACATTCAGTGCAACTCCTGGTAGAACCATCTCTCATGGGGGAACATGTACAGGATGCTGAAACCTCTGCCATGCATGCACTAAACATGTCACTTGCATTGAGATGCAGTGCTGCAACTTCTGCTGAGGCTGTATTCTAGCAGCCTCACACTCACATTCACACCACCGCCACAGGCCCCAGTACATCTCATACACACACCCACATACACACACACACACACACACACACACACACACACACACACACACACACACACACACACACACACACACACACACACACACACATACACACACATACACACACACACACACACACACTTCTACTGAAACTAGCCCTACATAAAGAGTTTTACGTTAAAGCACACCATCTCCCAACACTGGCAGGACACACAGCAGCACACTTTTCTTTCATAAACCTAAGCACTCACACATTTTCCTCTGAAAGACATCTACTTTTATACTCTTTTCACCACCTTTTGAAATATTGATAACTGCCTTGCACTTTGTAAATTGTTAGTTGCGTTGCCTATGTCTGATGCATAGTGTGGCCAGACTATGCTTCTATTATAGTGTATCCACTTTACTCTTGTCTACTAAATTCTGAAGCTGTCTGGAAGCTGCTGCCTGTTTGGTAGTGCCATATCATACTGTGTCCACCTCCACCTGGCATGATCATCTCCTGACTTAACATTTGACTTAATCTAAATTGCTGTACTGTTAGGTGTGCTGAGGACTGCTGCTCCTGCAAATATCTACTCTGTTGTAATGTAATATTAGATATTTTTGCACACATTATCATCATTTTTGCACATGTGCCAGGGTCATACTGCAGGACACCACTGGATAAATCCAGATAGTGAAAGCATGCCTTCAGCAGCAGCAGTCTGAATACTTGCTCAGTAATGTCCCTTGTTTATGATTAGGCATGATTGTACTCCTGGTCTGTTTGATTTTGTGTATTTTTTATAGTTATCATGAGGCAAGAATTAAGGGAATATCTGGTATCACCAAACGGATAACCCTGGGGGACATGATCCCTTGCAAAATATTGGTACAAGTCAGAGGTGAGCAATATGTGGGAGTCATGATAACTTTCTAGATGGCCTACACACATTGATACCCTGTGCATTACAGACCACCTGACAGTTGAAGGAATAATGCTCTTTGCAGATCATGTACTTCTCAGTTCATCAGATGAGGCTTTTATTTCAGTGTGGGTGCAGTGTATGGCCACCAATACCTTAGGGAAATGGTATATATATATATATATATATATATATATATATATATATATATATATATATATATATATATATTTATATATCATAAAAAACCTGCATGGTGTTGTCCTTTTCCTCCTAGATTTGTGTGAAGCATAGATTCTTCCTCATGTACTGAAGCCTGAAATCAAGAAACTGATGGTGTACTCTCAGGACAGATTGCTGAGATACCCCCACTGTGTCCCCACTAGGTCACTGAATGATCCCCATTGTTAATATATATAAAGCAACACATACCTTAGTACCCACTAACATGCCCACAGTTTTTTGGATGATGTCCTAGAAAACAATAATGAAAAAAAACTAAGGGTAATGCTGCTCAATGTCAGAAGTCTAAATCTCAAGATGCACGCCCTCGAAGCCCTCCTCAGTATGGAGAACATCGATGTCTGTGCTGTGACTGAAACCTGGTTCAAGGCTCCTGAGAGCACCCCAGCACTATCAGGTTTTACCTCATATCATGCGTTCCGGCCCCAAAACCGGACCGTACCACAAAAGGAGGGGGTGTATCCATATTCATCAAAGATACCCACACCTCCAGGCTAGTGGCAACTCACGAAGCATCAGAGACCATTCAGGTGCAATTAACCATAGGCAAAACTGCTCTACAGTTTGTAGCATGTTACAGGCCACCCTCTCAAACTCAGGAACCCCACACAGCCTTCCTGAAGACACTGGAGAGTATAAATGTCTCTCCAAACACCATCATATTGGATGACTTCAACTACCCAAACATAGACTGGGAACATTACTCAAGCCCCAATACCCTAGCCCAAAGGTTCCTGGAGTTCATAAACTCAAATGCTATGGAACAACTTGTCACCATTCCCACAAGAGGTGTGATCATCACAAACAGGGGGACAAAATGCTCCACACCGGAAGTATATCTCTCATTGGTGAGATTAGACCATAAACTAATCTCACTGGAGATCCACATCCCGCCCCCATCCCCAACAAAAAAGACCACAGTGAAGAACTTCTCAAAAGCCAACTTCACACTTCTTAAGACTGGTGTGGTATCCTTCAAGGCCCCCTGATCCATTGGAAACCACAGCCCACGCTGCTGAATCCCTTACAAATGCTTTCTATGAGCACCTCCAGGATTGCATGGATCAAGCAATCCCAAATAAAATCAAGACCCTTTCCACCAAAGGCAAGCGCCTGATCTGGTGGACCCCAGCCATAAACAAACTTTACAACAAGAGGAGAAAGCTACTACAAGATAGAGCAAAATCCCTAAAAGGGAAGACATCTCTGATCAATACTAGTAAAAACTACGATCACTCATAAAATCATCCAAGGCCAACTTTGAGAGAAAAATCGCCAAGGACTCAAAAGACAATCATAAGGCCTTCTTTAGCTATGTTAGAAATCTGGGTGGAAACTCCCAGATATGCTCAGAATTAGTCCAAAATGATACAAAAATCACTGAACCCACAGACATTGCAAACATACTGGCAGACAGGTTCAGTGAAAATTTCTCCCTCCCCAAAGGAGAAATATCTATCCCAGCAGAGTGTAGCCTCCCAATCATCTCAAATGCCCAGGTGAGAGCTGCTCTCTCTAAATCTAAAAGCACAGCATCAATGGGACTGGATGGTGTCCCCGGTTGTGTGCTACACGAACTCAATGAGGAACTAAACCCACACATAAGGCTGCTGTTTAATCTTAGCCTTACCACAGGATACGTACGGCAACTGTGGTCCCACTCCACAAAGGCGGTGCTTCTACGGACCCTGGTAATTACTGCCCCATAAGCTTAACAAGCCTGGTCTGCAAAGCTATGGAGAGGATCATAATGGAACTCATAAATAAAGACATAGGGGACCTACAGACATTGGATCCTACCCAATTCGGCTTTGTCAAGGGCAGATCATGCCTCTTGAACTTGGTCAACTTTTTTGAAACAGTCACCAAGGCCATTGATGAGGGTAAGGCAGTTCACACAGCCTACCTTGACCTTGCAAAAGCTTTCGACACAATACCCCACTCGGGTATCATAGAAAAGCTCACCAGCTTAAATGTAAACCCATATGTCACAAGATGTGTTGCAAACTGGCTCAAGGACAGAACCCACAGGGTTAGAGTTGCTGGTGCCATGACAGACTCCAAGCCGGTCACAAGCGGTGTCCCATAGGGCTCAGTCCTGGGCCCCCTCTTGTTCGGCATCTACTTTTCAGAAGTGCAGGCAAACATAGGAGGATTGTGGCTGACAAAGTTTGCAGATGACTGCAAACTGGGCGCCATAGTTGAAAATCCATCAGACACAGATATCCTTCAGAGAGGTCTCATAGAAACAGATAACTGGAGCCAGAGCCATGGCCTTAAGCTAAACGCCAAAAAATGTATAATCATACCCTTTGGTAAAAACAAGGTAACCCCAAGTTACCACATAGGTGGCAATCCATTAAGCACAGAAGAGGTTATCAGGGACCTGGGGACCCAAGCTGACAGTAACCTTTCTTTTGACACTCACATTGCCAAAGTGGTTAGGAGGACCTTCTACATTGCCCACCTGATTATGAAGGGATTCACATCCAGATCAAGGGAGGTCATTGTTCCCCTGTACTCTTCACTTATCAGACCAATGATTGAGTACAATGCCCCATTCAGAATGTATCTTACCCGACACCTGCAGCAATTGGAAAGACCCCAAAAGTTCCTCACCAAAAGGATAAAGGGGCTCAAAAATATGCCATATGCTGCCCGACTGAAGAAACTCCAGCTCTATTCAGTTGCATACTGTCTGCTCAGAGGTGACCTGTGCGTGACATACAAGGCCATGTCCAACCCGGAATTAATGGACATGCTCAACCTCAAAAAATCCAAATCCACCAGAGCCACAAGAGCAAGAGACTTAAACCTCAACACGGATATAAATAGGATATCCTGGAGGGAAAGATTCATCACCCAGAGACTCCCTATGCTGTGGAACAGAATCCCTGTCCATGTGAGACAGAGCACCTCGCTGGCTCTGTTCAAGAGGAATCTTGACCAGTGGATGGGAGATCGTAGGTTTACCCCAGGGATCATCTCTGTATCACTGCTGGACAGAGGCACGGCATACTAATGGGTATAGTATTCTTCAACCTAAGGGGTGGTGAAAGCCACACAACTCTGGCTAGGCTTATAAATGCCCTAGGGCAGATAGCCTAGTATGAACCTATGAACCTATGTTCTTATCTACACAATACCAGTCCACAATGTTGGTGTCATGGGGTCCATGAAACTTTATACATGTTTGGATGATCTGGCACCTCCATGGTTGATGTTGCACACTCTTGGCAAGTGGTAACAATGACAATATCTTGTATATGCACATTTACTAATGCAGTATCAAGCTATTGCCTGTGTTTCTGAATTGCATACACCATGTTTATGGTTGCTCATCATGCAAATTCACTTAGCATGATGAGGGAAACTTTTTGGAATCAAACTCTATATGTATGTTGTAAGTAAGTTTTTTTACTTCAGCATTATAAATGTTCAATATTTTTGAAATTTCAAGATTGTGTATTCAGTTTTATGACTTTCAGGAGACTACTGATCAATAAGTGGGCACATATCCATATTAATATAGAGATATAAATGTATCAGCAGGCTATAGTTGGCAAATGCAAGCTAGATGGTGATGTCACCTACAAAGAATAATGTAATTTATGCTGTAGAAAAGGAAAACAGTTTAATAAATAATAGCTTTGCATCTTATTTGCTTGTTCCCTTTGATTTCATTAGGGCACAATGTATAACACAACTCTAGTTTGTTATATAAGCCTTCCCACCTACAAATTTGTAATTATTCCACATAAGGGCCATATAAGCTTATACACAATTTTTTTTCTGGTTTAGCATATATATTCTCACAAACAACACTTTTGATTTCTCTGAGGTTAAATATTTGGACTAATGAAATTTAACAGTAAAAAGATAACAAAGCAAGAAGATAGCAATGGAAGCACACACAATGCTACTTTCTCTTATTTATTGTTTATGTATTGACTTTTGATCACTGGGAAAATCCAACTGGGCAGAAGCTCATTTTTAGCTGAGGCCTAAGGTGAAAAGCTCCAAAGTATTACAAAACATTTTAAGAACAATAATTTTACAGTCTTTAAAAATATAAAAAAAAATCAACCACTTTTTAAACAATTATAGAAAATTAGACATAATATGAAAACATTGGTTATGAATAGATACAAGTTATATAATGATTTAATAGTTATAAACATTTTAGCCAGTTGCTAGAGAAATTAAGAGTAAGAGAATAATTCAAATAGGAATTGCAATATGAAGTGAGAGAAAATAAGTCTTATGGGATATTTTTAGAGAGAAAGCCATGGGAGACAAATTGATATCAGTAAGGTAGTGAGTGAAGAAGGGAGAGTATGGAGATGTAAGGTATGAATAGGTATTTGTTCACATTCAGGGATATAATTTATCTTGGAGATGACCATGACCAGAGATAGCGTTTGGCTAGGAAGTCCTTCAGAATGCTTTTGAAGGATGGGAAGGAGGGTATTGACCTGATGGATACAGATAAGGACTTCCAGGCATTAGCAACATGGCATAAGTACAGACAATGCCCAGCAGATTTGATAGGTTTGTGGTCAAACAGAAGTTTTTGGTCATTGGATCATGATGACCACCTGGGAGCATAGTTGTGGAGAATGTTATTAAGTGCTGGACAGGCAGATGGATGATGGATAATTTCATAGGTGGTAAGAAGTTGTGTATATGTTAGCTGATGGGGTAGTTCTAACCAATTTAGTTTTTTTAGTGCTATACAGTGGAGGGTTCTGAAAGGAGTATTTGCTGCAAATTTATCAGCTTTGTTATAACATTGCTCAAATTTTGATTTTTGTGATGCCTAGAGGTTATTAAGGATGGGAAAGCCATAAATAAGTGTGGGGAGGAGATAAGTAGTGGCAAGTGTAGTTTTAATTGCATTGGTGAGAAAGATTTTTGGCTCTATAAAGCATCTTTAGTTTTTTGATGAGTTTTTCTTAACAATTTTGTTTTTGCAGGTCAGATTTAAGATTATCATCCACTATCATCCCTAATAATTTGCTATGAGAAGTGACTTTAATAGTTGTAATATCAAGAGAGAGGACTTCAAATGTTGTTTTTTCATGGGAGTGGGATTTGGGTGGGGGGGGGTGTAGTAGTCTTTTTTTTTTTTTTTTTTTTTAGGGCCGAGCATGAATTGTGAGTTTAAAAGCCATGTTTAAATTGCTGCTAAAGCTTTCTAAGTATTTTTGGAGATGTGCCATGTTATCAGATGTGCAAATGGGTGTGGAGTCATCTGTGCAATGGCATCATGTGTGGATGTGTGGAGGGTTTTGGTGAGAATGTTAAAGAGGTGGGGACTAAAGATAGACCCTTGTGGTACACTGCCAGTGACTGAGAAGTATGGGCAAAGGGTGGAGTGCTATTTTCCTGACTGATACCTATTTGATAGGTACCTTTTGAACCATAGATCTGTGGGCTGAGAGAGACCTAATGAGGACATTTAAGTAGATGTTTGCTGTGACAACCTGTGTTGTAGGCTTTAGATAAGTCTAGAAATAAGGATAAGACTAGTTTGCCAGTATCTCTGGCTTCATTGACAGTATCTATACAGGTTAGAGGTGTAGTGTCAGTACAATGGGAAGGAAGAAAGCCATGTTATGTTGGAGATAGGAGTTCTTCCTGCAGGATATATTTTAGCAATTGTTTCTGAATACATTTTTCAAGTATTTTAAAGATAAGATTGCTATAGGTCTAAAGTTGGTATTTAGTTGTGTGAAACCAAATAAGTTCACGCTAGATTTAGGGGGGAATTAGAAGTAAGAGAGTGCGGTTGTCCTAGTATCCTCTCTGGAATGTAAGGAAAAGAGGGGTTCAAATGTTAGAATATGAGGATTTAGTTAAAATAGGAAGAAGTGTGGGGTTATTTGGGAAAATTAGAAGATACAATATAGAATAGGTAAGTACTGTTAGGAAAGGGAGTGAGTATGAATGTATATAGTGTAAAGCAGTATGGAAGGGAGAAAGGTAGTTGGGAATGGTGCTAAAATTATTGTCATTAATGCTGCATGTCAACAAGTCATGTAGCTAAACCCTACTGCTAATGAGCTACATCACATATAATCCCTTCAGGGCTACAAATCACGTTCCTGATAGCTGGATGTGCACAAACACACCTCCTTGGTTCAAAATGTTGGTGGAGAATGACTTACAAAGGTTTGGACTGTAGCTTACTATACTAATGTGGACACCCCATGCATGCTTAGTGGCTGCATCACTGCTGCATTGATATTGTGGGTGGGGACTAGTGTGCTGTGGTCACAAATTTGCAATGGGGAGTGTCATTGCTGGTCACTTTTTCAACCATACAATGGATGTTTTTATTAGGATTGATGTTCTGCTATGCTCTGTTTGATAAGCACTACATCAGTGGGGTCAGGGGGATCAGTGCAAACACAAGCACTACCCCAGCATTTTATATGTACACCTCAACTGTGTGATCTACATCAACAAATACTTGACATTCATACTAACTGCTTATCATACCATCTGTACCTTTCAACACCTGCTCTCTCCCCATTCTTAGGGGGTCTTATATCATTATTTTTTTGTATATTTTATTTATTTTCTATACCATATTTCTAATATGTTTGTAGATACTGATTGCTATTTGTAATTGTCTTTTGTAATGTTTATAGTACTAAATCATTGGTATTTCCTCATGCTTTATTGTAGTCTATGTATTCCAGTGTCAACTTGTGTGTACATATACACTTTTCTTTAATTACATCCAACTCTCTGGAGATTCTCTCTCTCTAGGCCTCTGCTGAAAATGGGTATTTATTACCCAGTCAGACTTTCCTGGTAAACAAATGTCAATAAAATGAAATAAAATAAATAAATACAACAAAAAAACAGGCTTAAATAGTGGGAAGTATACTTGCTGTGTTCAATTAAAGTCAGTCACAAAAGGTAACCAAATGTTCCACAAAAAGAAACGAAGCTGTAACCTACAAACCGCTTTACTTTGCGAATTCTTAATCCAATAAAAAAGAGTCAAAATCACCATAGAGTGTTCATTCGAACCTACTCATCCACTGGGCAATAGCTAGTAGAAAAAACACGCAGCCAGCATGTAAAGATAAATCCAAGCGTCCAGTAGAAACCATGTTTATTAAAATAATTAAAACACAGGGCTAGCGCTTTCAACGAATCTTCATCAGGCCACTAACAAACAAACATACTAGCATCCCTTTTATAGCAAAATGCTAGAGTCAAATACTGATGTCACATCCTGTTTGGACATACTGAAGTCAACTCTGATGTCACATCCTGTTATACATAAAATATTTAAACTGACATCACTTTTGTAGTAAAATGCTACAAACAACTCTGATGCCACATCCTACTAAATATGAAATCTTATAAAATGTTTTAAATTATTTAAAATATATAAAATATGTATGCAGACATTTTGTAAACAGTGTACAATAGAAATGTTCTAAAATAACATTTCACCCTACTTTAACTGCTGCTGCATGTAACATTCAAAATGTTTTAAAATATTTTAAATATCTATGTAACCATCTCATAGACAGTATGCAGCAAATAAAGTGTTTCAAAATTACATACTATCTTCCTATAAATACTGCACTTATATGCATACTAGTAACAAAAATGGCACGCATGTTTAGTATTTAATAATAAGCGATATGATCCCATTTGAAACACTTGTATAAATACATGCTTAAAATAGGGATCAAATTAATAAAGATATTAATATCTACACATGAGCTGTTTAGCATAATTATAAATGTACAAGAATAATCATTCAAAAGACTACATCTAAAATTTGTACAGCGTGTGCTTCTAAATATCATAATATCTGTAACAGCATAAATCATTCAAAACAGATATGTGCACACGCAAAGATGTTAATAGCTGATATTATAAACATAAAAATATAAAAATATATAAGACTAAATGTGCAAAATCAGGTGAAATATGTGTGCTTGATGAAAGAGGAACACATGGTATATCAACATCTTTCATAACAAATGGCCCCTAATAAGCCTGCAGAGCAGAATACAGAGACAACGATGGAGACAGAAATGGAAAAATGTGAGGTATGAAAATGTTATAAATATAAAAGTAAAACCAGCCAGAAGTTAATAAGGGGTGGCAAGGGGATGAAAAGCTTCAATGAAATTTCCTAGCTTTAAGTATAGGTTTGATGGAGACTCTGTCATTGAGGCCTGGGTACAAATCAGCCCTAAGCCTGATGATCCATTTGGCCTCTATCTGTTCCGTGGTGTTAAAAATATCTCCTCTTCTACGAGATGGAACATTGTTTTGAATTACTTGAAACAAAAAGCTATGTTGGGTGGATGTATTAATTACATGCCTAGACAGAGCATTTGAAGAACATCTGACTTTGATTTTATATAAGTGTTCCCTAATTCGGTCTTTAAACTTTCTGTCTGTCTTCCCTACATAAAACGCAGGACAGTGTATACAGGTTGCCAGGTACACCACATGGCAGGTCTCACAAGTGGCAGAAACTGTGAAATGAAATTCTTGTCCTGTAATAGGATGATTGAATTTATCAGTTTCTTTAATAAATTTGCAATAATTGCATTTTTGACATTTTTTAGTCATTTTATGATTACTAGTTGTATTTATGTCAAACCTATTCGGACCACATAACATTCTGTGTAAATTCAACTTATTTTTATATGTAAATTTTGGTTCTTGGCTCAATATCTCAGAAATAACTGGATCTGTTAACAAGATGTCCCAATATTTTCGATATATGCTTTCAATACTATTTACATCTTGTGTAAAATGTATCGGTATTCTGATAACTCCACTGCTAGTTTTGGTGATGCTACTATCATCTCGTTTACTAGAGAAGTAGGGAAAAGCCCTACCTTCTCTCAATTCACCTATGATACCTAAAGTAGCATCAACTTCTGTTATCGTGTAAGACCTGACTATAAATTTATTCCTCAAGTCTTCTATGCCTGTTTTGAAGCATGAGTCTTCAGAAAACAGCCTAGATACCCTCATGGCTTGACTTTTGACGATGTTACCAAAGACATGCTTAGGATGCATGCTGCTTCGATGGAGAAAGTTATTTCTATAGCAATCCTTTCGAAAAACTCCAGTGTTAAGTATACCATTTGGTAGTTGTTCAACATATACGTCTAAATAGGGTATGACATCTTTGGAATTAACCATAGAAAATCTTAAAGAACTGGTGTCTTGATTTATTTTATCATAGAAAGACCTCAATTGTTCTTCATCGCCTTTCCAAATAAGGAAGAGGTCATCTACAAACCTAGTGTAGAAAGAAACATTCTGACAAAATTCCTCCATCTGAAATAGAGAAGAAACTTCCCAGTAAGCCATTACCAGGTTGGCGTAGCTATTGGCACAAGAAGTGCCCATAGCTACGCCATCCCTCTGAAGATATACTTGACCATTAAACAAGAAAATATTATTTGTTAATACAATTTCCATCAATTCCGTGATAACTTCTATCCTTCCTTCGGAGAATGTGCCATCTCTAGTAAGAATCCTACTTATGCTATTGAGTCCCTCATGATTAGGAATAGCAGTAAAAAGAGAGTTGACATCAAGTGTCACAAACAATTTATGTTGGAAACCATCACTCACCGAGGTGTTATCATATAGTTTAATTAGGAATTGTTTAGTATCTTTCAGTATGTGTGTGTACTTGTCCACTATGGGTCTTAATAAGGACTCTAAGTAGATGGAAATCGGCTCGGTGATCCAGCCCTTCCCTGCAACAATTGGCCTCATAGGTGGATCCAAGCCATTTTTGTGAATCTTGGGTATTCCCTGTATAATGGGTATCGTTGGATGTTCCACTACAAGGTATGTGAATAATTCTTGATTAATCTTACCCTCATTCAGCATAACATTTAATCTACTAGAAATATCTGATATGATCCTATTCACTCTACTATCATTGATCTTCAAATAAAAGACAGAATCATCCAGCATATTGCACATTTTATCAATATAAAACTCCATATCCATGATAACTACAGGACCACCTTTATCGGCTGGTCTTATCATAATGGTCCTATCATCTTTCAGGCCATTAAGTGCTTTCCTTTGTACTGGTTTCAGGTTGCCAAACCATCTCTTTTTTCTATTATTTGCATCATTTTCATATAATCCTTGCTCAACCAGTTTCGAATAAGCCTCGATAAGTGGGTGGTTGCATGGAATGTAAGTACTTGGTTTTCTAAACGGATGGGGTAAACTAGTGCTGTTACGAAAATCAACCTTCATTTGGAAGTTTCGTATAAACATTTTCAAATCAATAATGCTATTTGTGATATCGCTTCTACTAGAGGGAATAAACGTTAGACCCTTCTCCAAGACATACTTTTCTTCTTCCGTTAAAAGCTTACTTGATATGTTCCACACTATTGATTCTTGGTCCCTTGCCAAATCTTTTTTAGTGTAGGACCAGCCTGTACTGGTCCTGCTGGTCTCTTTTTCTGTCTTCCCCTGCTCATAGACCATTCCCTTGCCCCCCCACCCCCTCTCCATTGATTGGCGATGGGGAAAGGGACTGATTCAGTACTCATACTATTGAATCTAGTTTTGGCGTCCATGCCTAGGCTAATCTTATCTACTGTTTTCAGATTTTTATTCATAATCTTATTAACATTATCGTCAACATTCTCTATATGCTCACATATATCTATCCTTGTATTGGCATCTTCAAATACAGATATATTGTGAACATTACCAGCGGGGGAAGAGCATGTATCATTAGTACCATCCTGGTGTATTATTGCTGTGGTAACAATGGTATTTTTCTTACCCCCTGTCTGTTTATCTATGACAATAACATTAGAACCATCAGCATTGGTATCTGGCCCATCTCTGGCCAGACCAATATTGGTATTGTCTTTCATTTCATTTTGAAGGCGTGAGTTCTTCCATCCCTTGGCTCCATTCTCCACTCTGGGCCAAGTAAAGACATGGCCTTTTTTAAAATCGTCTATGTCCCTTCTAAGTTTATCACATTTTTGCTGTAACAGTTTTTTCTCATAAATGAAAACGCTATCTAACATTTTGTCAATAGATGCTTCTAACACTGGTCTAGGGTACATGGTAGATAGGCTCTGCTGTTGCTTCTGTAGTTTCTCCCTCAATGATGTTTCATGAGGTAAGAAGTAATTGTTCATTAGCTCCATGTACTTCAGGCTAGTATCTAAGTTTAGCTGTTGCCATGAATATAACAAATCTTTATACACAGTACCTGTGGTTGGCATCTTCAGGATCCTTAAACCCCTTGGAACGATTTTGCGAGTAATGCATGCTTCGAAGTGTTGCCTCTGCAACTGGAGGCGTTTCAGTTTAAGAAAATCTCCTTCCATTTCTTGTACTAGAGTTTCAAGCCCTCGATAATCTTCTTTGCAACTCTGTTCATCATAAGTCTCAGCCAATGGACTGAAAGATAACAGTGGATTAAAGTCACTTGTAACAGCATCTTCAAATCTGCTCTTAATATTAGATGTACCTGACTTGGTACTTCTAAGCATATCAGGATTGTAGGGTAGTTCAACTGTCGAATTTTGACTGCTTCCCTCAGCCATGAGTGCGTGAGCAAAAATAAGTCACGTAGTTTAAAAACAAAGAATAATGCTCACTACACTCTGTTCGCCTGATAATAAACAAGACTTATAAAATACAACAAAAAAACAGGCTTAAATAGTGGGAAGTATACTTGCTGTGTTCAATTCAAGTCAGTCACAAAAGGTAACCAAATGTTCCACAAAAAGAAACGAAGCTGTAACCTACAAACCGCTTTACTTTGCGAATTCTTAATCCAATAAAAAAGAGTCAAAATCACCATAGAGTGTTCATTCGAACCTACTCATCCACTGGGCAATAGCTTGTAGAAAAAACACGCAGCCAGCATGTAAAGATAAATCCAAGCATCCAGTAGAAACCACGTTTATTAAAATAATTAAAACACAGGGCTAGCGCTTTCAACGAATCTTCATCAGGCCACTAACAAACAAACATACTAGCATCCCTTTTAGAGCAAAATGCTAGAGTCAAATACTGATGTCACATCCTGTTTGGACATACTGACGTCAACTCTGATGTCACATCCTGTTATACATAAAATATTTAAACTGACATCACTTTTGTAGTAAAACGCTACAAACAACTCTGATGCCACATCCTACTAAATATGAAATCTTATAAAATGTTTTAAATTATTTAAAATATATAAAATATGTATGCAGACATTTTGTAAACAGTGTACAATAGAAATGTTCTAAAATAACATTTCACCCTACTTTAACTGCTGCTGCATGTAACATTCAAAATGTTTTAAAATATTTTAAATATCTATGTAACCATCTCATAGACAGTATGCAGCAAATAAAGTGTTTCAAAATTACATACTATCTTCCTATAAATACTGCACTTATATGCATACTAGTAACAAAAATGGCACGCATGTTTAGTATTTAATAATAAGCGATATGATCCCATTTGAAACACTTGTATAAATACATGCTTAAAATAGGGATCAAATTAATAAAGATATTAATATCTACACATGAGCTATTTAGCATAATTATAAATGTACAAGAATAATCATTCAAAAGACTACATCTAAAATTTGTACAGTGTGTGCTTCTAAATATCATAATATCTGTAACAGCATAAATCATTCAAAACAGATATGTGCACACACAAATATGTTAATAACAGCTGATATTATAAACATAAAAATATAAAAATATAAAAATATATAAGACTAAATGTGCAAAATCAGGTGAAATATGTGTGCTTGATGAAAGAGGAACACATGGTATATCAACATCTTTCAAAACAATTGGCCCCTAATAAGCCTGCAGAGCAGAATACAGAGACAACGATGGAGACAGAAATGGAAAAATGTGAGGTATGAAAATGTTATAAATATAAAAGTAAAACCAGCCAGAAGTTAATAAGGGGTGGCAAGGGGATGAAAAGCTTCAATGAAATTTCCTAGCTTTAAGTATAGGTTTGATGGAGACTCTGTCATTGAGGCCTGGGTACAAATCAGCCCTAAGCCTGATGATCCATTTGGCCTCTATCTGTTCCGTGGTGTTAAAAATATCTCCTCTTCTACGAGATGGAACATTGTTTTGAATTACTTGAAACAAAAGCTATGTTGGGTGGATGTATTAATTACATGCCTAGACAGAGCATTTGAAGAACATCTGACTTTGATTTTATATAAGTGTTCCCTAATTCGGTCTTTAAACTTTCTGTCCGTCTTCCCTACATAAAAGCAGGGCAGTGTACACAGGTTGCCAGGTACACCACATGGCAGGTCTCACAAGTGGCAGAAACTGTGAAATGAAATTCTTGTCCTGTAATAGGATGATTGAATTTATCAGTTTCTTTAA
Source organism: Protopterus annectens (assembly GCF_019279795.1). Lineage (NCBI taxonomy): Eukaryota > Metazoa > Chordata > Ceratodontiformes > Protopteridae > Protopterus > Protopterus annectens. The sequence continues at coordinate 422,354,138 of NC_056731.1, forward strand.
TAAATTTGCAATAATTGCATTTTTACATTTTTAGTCATTTTATGATTACTAGTTGTATTTATGTCAAACCTATTCGGACCACATAACATTCTGTGTAAATTCAACTTATTTTTATATGTAAATTTTGGTTCTTGGCTCAATATCTCAGAAATAACTGGATCTGTTAACAAGATGTCCCAATATTTTCGATATATGCTTTCAATACTATTTACATCTTGTGTAAAATGTATCGGTATTCTGATAACTCCACTGCTAGTTTTGGTGATGCTACTATCATCTGTTTACTAGAGAAGTAGGGAAAAGCCCTACCTTCTCTCAATTCACCTATGATACCTAAAGTAGCATCAACTTCTGTTACCCTGTAAGACCTGTCTATAAATTTATTCCTCAAGTCTTCTATGCCTGTTTTGAAGCATGAGTCTTCAGAAAACAGCCTAGATACCCTCATGGCTTGACTTTTGATGATGTTACCAAAGACATGCTTAGGATGCATGCTGCTTCGATGGAGAAAGTTATTTCTATAGCAATCTTTTCGAAAAACTCCAGTGTTAAGTATACCATTTGGTAGTTGTTCAACATATACGTCAAAATAGGGTATGACATCTTTGGAATTAACCACAGAAAATCTTAAAAAACTGGTGTCTTGATTTATTTTATCATAGAAAGACCTCAATTGTTCTTCATCGCCTTTCCAAATAAGGAAGAGGTCATCTACAAACCTAGTGTAGAAAGAAACATTCTGACAAAATTCCTCCATCTGAAATAGAGAAGAAACTTCCCAGTAAGCCATTACCAGGTTGGCGTAGCTATTGGCACAAGAAGTGCCCATAGCTACACCATCCCTCTGAAGATATACTTGACCATTAAACAAGAAAATATTATTTGTTAATACAATTTCCATCAATTCCGTGATAACTTCTATCCTTCCTTCGGAGAATGTGCCATCTCTAGTAAGAATCCTACTTATGCTATTGAGTCCCTCATGATTAGGAATAACAGTAAAAAGAGAGTTGACATCAAATGCCCTGTCTAGGCATGTAATTAATACATCCACCCAACATAGCTTTTTGTTTCAAGTAATTCAAAACAATGTTCCATCTCGTAGAAGAGGAGATATTTTTAACACCACAGAACAGATAGAGGCCAAATGGATCATCAGGCTTAGGGCTGATTTGTACCCAGGCCTCAATGACAGAGTCTCCATCAAACCTATACTTAAAGCTAGGAAATTTCATTGAAGCTTTTCACCCCCTTGCCACCCCTTATTAACTTCTGGCTGGTTTTACTTTTATATTTATAACATTTTCATACCTCACATTTTTCCATTTCTGTCTCCATCGTTGTCTCTGTATTCTGCTCTGCAGGCTTATTAGGGGCCATTTGTTATGAAAGATGTTGATATACCATGTGTTCCTCTTTCATCAAGCACACATATTTCACCTGATTTTGCACATTTAGTCTTATATATTTTTATATTTTTATATTTTTATGTTTATAATATCAGCTGTTATTAACATCTTTGCGTGTGCACATATCTGTTTTGAATGATTTATGCTGTTACAGATATTATGATATTTAGAAGCACACGCTGTACAAATTTTAGATGTAGTCTTTTGAATGATTATTCTTGTACATTTATAATTATGCTAAATAGCTCATGTGTAGATATTAATATCTTTATTAATTTGATCCCTATTTTAAGCATGTATTTATACAAGTGTTTCAAATGGGATCATATTGCTTATTATTAAATACTAAACATGCGTGCCATTTTGTTACTAGTATGCATATAAGTGCAGTATTTATAGGAAGATAGTATGTAATTTTGAAACACTTTATTTGCTGCATACTGTCTATGAGATGGTTACATAGATATTTAAAATATTTTAAAACATTTTTAATGTTACATGCAGCAGCAGTTAAAGTAGGGTGAAATGTTATTTTAGAACATTTCTATTGTACACTGTTTACAAAATGTCTGCATACATATTTTATATATTTTAAATAATTTAAAACATTTTATAAGATTTCATATTTAGTAGGATGTGGCATCAGAGTTGTTTGTAGCGTTTTACTACAAAAGTGATGTCAGTTTAAATATTTTATGTATAACAGGATGTGCCATCAGAGTTGACTTCAGTATGTCCAAACAGGATGTGACATCAGTATTTGACTCTAGCATTTTGCTATAAAAGGGATGCTAGTATATTTGTTTGTTAGTGGCCTGATGAAGATTCGTTGAAAGCGCTAGCCCTGTGTTTTAATTATTTTAATAAACGTGGTTTCTACTGGATGCTTGGATTTATCTTTACATGTTGGCTGCGTGTTTTTTCTACAAGCTATTGCCCAGTGAATGAGTAGGTTCGAATGAACACTCTATGGTGATTTTGACTCTTTTTTATTGGATTAAGAATTCGCAAAGTAAAGCGGTTTGTAGGTTACAGCTTCGTTTCTTTTTGTGGAACATTTGGTTACCTTTTGTGACTGACTTGAATTGAACACAGCAAGTATACTTCCCACTATTTAAGCCTGGTTTTTTGTTGTATTTTATAAGTCTTGTTTATTATCAGGCGAACAGAGTGTAGTGAGCATTATTCTTTGTTTTTAAAATAAATAAATAGTTCAGATTCCATAACTTCACCTGTTTCAAGGCAGTAAGAGGTTGGAGTGATATTTGTGAATTGCATTTCACCTTGTGGGTTGTCATTTACATTTGTTCGCAATGAATGGGGAACTCTGTTTACACAGTGAAATAAGACTGTGCACAATGTATAACACGGTTGGATTAACTTATGTATTTTTCCACAAATTTATTAAAGATAGTTGGGCTAGAGAATACCTTTATTAACATAATCAAAATAGGTAATGACCCAATACTGAGTCACACCTCTAGAAATACTTCTATATTTGAATAGATTATTTCCAATCTTTACTGAAAATTAATATTTATTCAATCACTGTATTGCCTAATTTATTATACAAGGGTTGATATTAATTATCCTCATTTGATTTTTGATACTAGAATGAAGGATGCTATTGAATGCCTTGGTTGAGCCAGATGGCCTGCTTAAATAGGAAGACCCATGTCCAATGTAAAATTATTGCAAGCCAGCTTTGAAATATATTAGCTAACAAGAAAAAAGCTCTCTGCTACCTATTTCTTGTAATCCTTCTTTGCACAAAACAAAAAAACAAAAACACATGAAATTAATGAGAAATAAAAGGTCTTAAGCCTTCCCTTCTTTTGTTTATTAAAGTAAATCAGCTGGTGGTTTTGAATCCATGCTAGCACTGATCACTTTCTCAAGTGAACTGGCAGACACTGAGCTCAGAGTTACATTTGTTAGGCATATAGATGCATAACAACCTGGATCATAGTGATTATAACTGGACTCTTGCAAACATTAACCACAATACCGGAATATAACATATTTTGAAACAGTATAACTAACTCTTGGGGCAAGTTAACCCACAATATTTTCAATAAAGTTTTCAGAAACCCCACCTGACTATTCTGTAGTGATGATTTTGTATTATTCAATTAATTTTCACTTTTTCAGTGAGTAAAGCATAGTCATACCCAGAGAGGGTTACTAGTTAACTAATAGAGTCGCTGCAAGCTTCCCAGTATTTCCACAAACGTTATTAAAAAGTAGCAAGGATATCAAGTTCCTTAGGTGTATGGTAAGCCTTATAATCTAAATGACATAGTGGTACATTAATCCTACTAAGGTTTCTAGCATAATTAATAAAGGATTCTTCATTATTTTTGGCATTGGTAATGATGCTTTTTAGTATCTGGATTTGGGTAGTTCTCACATTATCCCATTAAGGGTTGTTTTCAAGCCTACAGAATGATGTAGTTTTTAACATTTTTATATGCATTTCTTTTTAGAATATATATATATATATATATATATATATATATATATATATATATATATATATATATATTTATATCATTGTTCTGCCAATGTTTTTTTTATGTTTTCTAAATACGTTTAGAGGTAAATACTAGGAAATTAGGCCGCAGACTACTACAAGCCTTTCTAATAACCACAGGTGAGAATCAAATGTGGTACCTTGTATTTGTGAGGTAAAGACCCTAACCACTATGCCAGTGCTTTCCCTTTTTGTGTCTGAATTTTTAATATAAACTGTTGGAAAACTTTTCAATGTGAATTCAGTATTGCACTCAACAAACATTTGACCATAGTTCATGGATGGCTTGCCTGGCTGAAAAACATATTATTTCTGAATTAGGAGTAAGTTTTTGTTATAGTCATCCTTATAGAATTGTTTTATAAAATTATCCTGCAGTTATCGCAAGAATTGAAATACTCACATAATCTGAATTATTGAGATATATAATGGCGAAATGTTTTAAAACTTTTATAATAGGCTGTGTAAAGACAGTGTCCAGGATATTGGGACCATGGGCAGGGAAGTTAATATTTTGATTTGAGCCAAAGTTATTCAGAGAATTCAAGAATGGTTCTTCATATACCCTAGGGACTACTTTATTGTCCAGTTGCTCTGGAAGTCATTCAAGTCAATGCATTCATAACTTCAGTGGAACCTTTTTGAGATAGATTACAGCTCTTATAAAACCCCAGTATTTTTCAATTACACTTGCTCACAGAAGAGGAAGCATCAGTAATCTCGAAGTGCTTATAGCTGATAAAAATACTGGACTGGATATCTTTACTTACATAAACTTACATAAATAGAAACTCCTCCAGCAGACTGGATTATGATAAAATAATGCATTAGAGGAAGATGTGGATCATACTAATGATAACTATTATATCAGCCTGCTCAATTCATGCCCAGTTATAACAATAGCAGAAATACTCATAGCATTAAATGCCAACACAACTAAATCACTAGGTGACTGTTATGAATATCAAACCACCGGTTAATTCTCTAATAAATTATTGCATTCAAAAATGTATTTCCTGTGCAACTAAAGTGGCATCTGTAATTACCAAAAAAAAAATGTTAATATAACTTCCCAGACAAATATGTTTAAGAGTAAAAAAAAAGCCTAATTTCTCAGTTAAATGAACTTGCATGTTACTTTGTTATGAAAATTTCAGGGAAGGAATAACATCCATAACAATATGTGTAAATCCCTTGCTCTTAGCAAATTCCATCACTTCCTTTGATCTGTAAATCAGGTGTATATGACTTAAAGCATTTAAATTCCCATTAACAACAACTCAGTCATAATTGTTACATTTTCTATTTATTTTTAGCATTGCTCCCTTAATGACTTGAAGTCAACATCCTGACAGGCAAAATACCATAACATGTTCTTTATTCATTCCTGGAAACAAACTACATTGACTATAGAAAGTGCAGTCCCTAGTAATTGTAACGTCTGACAGCCTATGGACAATAGCAGGAATAAGGTTAACAGAGTCAGTTGCAGTAATAGGTTGGGATACCTCAGATGGTATTGGAAGAATACTTTCAAAAAATTCAGATTCAGTAACAGCAGTAGTAACTACAGTGGGAACAGGAAGACTGATTTCCCTAGAAGCAAGTTCTACAGAGATCATGGCTCCCTCAGCCAATGTTTTTCTTCATTTCTTCCTAAAAGCACTATCTGGGGGAGTCTTGATTTCTTGAACACATTTTTTGAATTTAAGATGATTGGTTCCTTGCCCATTTAAAATGGGAAATGCTGAGTCACTAGCAAGGACAGAGTTGTCACTTGTAGAAGTGAGCCCCTTAAGAAATTTAACTGCGTGAACTGATAAAGGTAGTTTCGTCAAAGAAGAGATTAGAAGCTTCAGCTATTATTAATAGGAGGAACACTGTTAAAATATCACCTGTAAGATAATGTGGGATTATATTTCACTCCTTCTGGTGAATCAGAATTTTTATTAGAAGGAGCTCCTTCCAAAACTTCAGAGGAATTCTTGGCCTAATACAGAAGCTGATTTCTACAATAACAAACTTGGCCTGTAAAATCAAAGTCCACCTGAACTGATACCTCATAGATAGGCTAGCTCTGCTCATTTCATACAATTTTACTAAGTAAACACATTTTTTGTATTCTTTATTTTCCTCCATTATATGGATGGTAAGCAGTTTATATTGGGTATACTATTTAAAGAAATGTCTATTTTAAAGATCAATTAAAAATATCAAGGTACTCCACAGTAAAAAAAGCACAGAAAAATAAATAATAAGACTTCACACTTATAAGGAAAATTCACCTGTTAAAATTAATTAGAGCACATTAACCAAAACAATACATAAATGTCACCAGATGAATAAAAGAACACAGTAAATGATTGTTTAAGATACTCTTTAAATCTGAATGTCAGTCTTTAGAATTCCTTGGTATCGAATGTCAAGCTTTAGAACAGCAGTACATCTTAACAGTTATGCATTAAATATAAGCCTCAATTATTAGTGATTCTGTAGGTGCATTAACCTGGAACTTGTCAGTAAAGGACCAAATTAATAAATAAAGTGATAACTGACTATATCAGTTTAATCTTTTATATGACAAACCAAAAATCAATAATTCTTAACTTGTTATACCTTGAATATTAGGTAAAAATTACTTACCATCTAGGAATTTTATTTGTCAGAAACTCTTTTAGAGTCCACAATTCATGAAAATATTTAGCATTTATTGTCAGATGGTTTGAGTGGAGCACCACGAAGCAGTAAGAAGCAAAGTTACTTTATAGTAAGAGCTGGTTTGGACTGGTTCTCACCTGCAGTGCATTCTGTGTGGAGTCTGCATACCCTGCCTGTTTTTGTAGGGCTTTTCTCCTGGTATTCTAGTTTCTTCTTACATATCAGTAGGTAAATTGGTGACACTACGTTGTGTGCAGGTGTTTGTGTGTGTTTGATGGTTGTGGGTTTTGTGTGTGTGTGTGTGTGTGTGTGTGTGTGTGTGTGTGTGTGTGTGTGTGTGTGTGTGTGTTAAGGAAGAAAGTCCTGCCAATCTATTTATTATTTATTTATTTTATTTTACATTTGTTAACCGGGCTAGTCTAGCTGGATACATATCCTTTTTCAGTAGAGGCCCGAGGAGAAAAGCTCCAACATAGTAGTTAATACAATTTAAAAATACAAGTAAAAAATAATGTACATTTTCCAAAATACACGATGATTGAGAAATTTTACATAGTTGTTAAAATGACAGCAGAGCAATCAGAAGGTTATACATAGCTGAAGTATCTTATAAACAAATAGTAAATAGAGAATTACAAGAAAAATAAACATGTTTGCCATTTGTTGATAGATTTTGGACATTTGGAAGGGGTTGAGAATATATATTTAGTCAGGTTCACGACATGGGCATAGCCATTGTGTTTTGAGATATTCTTTTAGGTTGTTTTTGAACTGATGGTGTGAGGTTGTAATTCTAAGGTAGTTTGGCAGGGAGTTCCACGGCTTGCCAATGGAGTTGGCAAAGAGGGCATCACCACCTGAGTTCTTAGCTTTGATGGTTCGGATCTGGGTGCTGTTGGATGATCGAAGACTATTAAGGTTAGTGTATGGGGTCAAAATGCTAGCTAGTGAGGGAGTTCTATCCGGTTGGTTGATTAGTTTGCAGGCTTCAGTGAGTTGGTTAAGTTTGAGAAGATTTGGGAGTTCCAACCAGCCAAGTTTCCTCAGGTTGAGACAATGGTGGGTGCGATAAGGGGATCCAGTTATAAATCTAGCAATGTGGTTGTAGGCAGTAGAGAGCGTGTTAAGTTCACGTTTGTTGAGGAAAGAAAGGACTGGGGAGGCATAGAGGAGGGTGGAGAGAAGATGTGTGCAGGCAATAGTTAATTTGGCAGTAGGAGTTAGATAGTTTTTTATTCTGTACATGGATCCTAGTTTTTTGTTAAGGGATTTTACAGTTTGTGTAATGTGTATGTCAAATTTGAGTTTATGATCTATAGTTACACCTAGTAATTTGGTACTGGCGACAGGGGTTATGATAGTCCCATTGTTGGATTTAACATGGAAGGTTGTATTGTCGTTAATTGTGAGTTCTGTTCCTAGGGTTGAGAAAACGTTGGGAGAAAATAGTAGTAGTTTGATTTTAGTTGGATTAAGTAGGAGTTTCAGGTCGGTGAACCATTTTTCTACTAGAGAAAAACAGTGTTGAGTGGTAGTTTGGAGATTTAGGAGAGAGACATCAGAGCAGATCAAGGTGGAATCATCGGCGTATTGGATGCAGGTGGATTTAGGGATGACTGAGTGTAGGTCATTTATGAAGATGGAAAACAGAAGTGGACCCAAAATTGAGCCTTGAGGAACGCCAATGGTATTGGGGAGTAGGCCTGATAGTCTGTTTTGCCACCGGACAGCTTGTTGCCTACCAGTGAGGTAAGCCTGGAACCAGGTTAGTGCTGGGGTGTCCAGATGTAGGGTTGCAAGGTTGTTTAGAAGGAGCTGGTGATTGACCATATCGAAACCTTTTGATAGGTCAAGAAAGAGGGCGGAGGATATTAGTTTGTTATTACGATTGTTATTAATGGAGTCGACAAAGGAAAGGAGGGCCGTGGTGGTACTGTGGTGGGGGCGAAAGCCGTGCTGGGAGTTGGACAGGAGATGATTACAGGTTAAATAGTGAAGAAGTTGTTTGTGGATGCATCTCTCCATGATTTTCGCTATTGGGGACAGTATAGCTATTGGTCTATAGTTAGATATTTCTGTGGAGTTACCTCCTTTGTGAAGCGGAATGATGTAAGAGATCTTCCAGATAGAGGAGATGTTGGCTTCAGTTATGGTTCTATTGATAAGGATTGCTATAGGGTAAGCGATTACATCAGACACAATTTGTAAGAATTCCGCTGGGAGGTGGTCAGCCGCAAGGGTGGTTGGTTTGAGCTTTTTTAAGAGGGTACGTATGTAAGCGGAAGAGACTGGCTTTAAAGTGAAAGGGGTAGGGACAACGTCTTGTGGTTTTGTGGTCGATGGGGGATTGGAGGTAAGTTGATTGGCTAGAGTTTGGATTGTCTCGGTGAAGAAGGAGTTAAAGGTATTAGCTACATCTTCCTGACTTTTCTCAATAAGTACCTCGGGGGTTGGGGTAGTAGTTTTACCTGGGCGCAGGAGGTTGTTAAAACCAGCCCAGAATTTTTTTGGGTTATTCTGGTGTTTGTCCTGGAGGAGGCAGAAGTATTGTTTTTTGTCTTGGGTAATGGCTGTTTTGGTAGTGTTTCTTAGCTGTTGAAATTTAGTACGATTTTGGGGGGTTTTTGTTGCTCTCCATGTATCCCAGGCTTGGTCACGGAGTTTAATTTTGTTTTTTGTTTCACTAGTTAGCCAGGGAGCTATACAGACTTTGGATCTAATTTGTCTATGTGGGGCATGTGCATCAAGTATCTTAAGGAAAGTGTCGTTGAAGTGGGACACACTCTCCTGGAGGGGTAGAGTTTTTAATAGGGTCCAGTTGCAGGATTTTAGGTCATCAAGAAATAGTTGTGGGATAAATTTCTTTTTGTTTCTGATAAGTCTATATGGGGGGGGGTTGGAAGTTAGGTATTTATGTTTAATAATATAAGTTATTAGATGGTCACTGAGATCACTGGGAAGGGTACCTGTGGTATAGTTGTTTGAGTCTCTGTTGGTAAGGATCCAGTCAATGGTACTTTCTTTTTGTAGAGTATTGCCTATCCTAGTTGGGGATAGAATATGTTGGGAAAAACCATGTAGGTTAATGGGTTGCGGGGTAGTGTTGGTAGAACAGAGAGACCAGTCAATATTGACGTCCCCAAGGACTATGGTTTCTTGTGGGTAGTTGGTGGCTAACCAGCTTAGGGTTTGCTCTAGGCTTTCTGTATTCTTCCCTGGTGGGATATAGGTAACTATGAGGTTGATGGTTTTTTGAGAGTTTAGGCATATTTTTAGGGCTATAAGTTCTAGGTTGGAGATAATAGGGGGTTGTAATGGATTCCTAAGGATACTCAGGGTATTTCTGAACATAACAGCTATTCCGCCCCCTTTTTTCTTTATGCGATCGGCCCTGAAGATATTATATCCGGGTGGGAGGATCTCTTGATCTTTAGTGGTAGGTTTTAGCCATGTTTCAGTTAGACACATAATGTCAGGAGAGTGAGTTTCTATCATGGCATGTAGGTTGTGAATTTTATTGTTAATGCTTCTTAGGTTCTGATGTAGTATTAGTAGGGAGTCAGTAGGTTTTCTGGTTAGTTTAGTGGGGTTAGAATCTGGTACATTGGTGGGTCCTGGGTTGGGATGGATATCACCATCTAAGTTGATTTGATTTTTCAGGTAAACCAGGAATCTTTGTAGTTTAAATAGTAATTTGAGGTTGGTTTTGTTAGTTTGAGTTTTGGGGTGGTAAAGTGTGGGATGGACTACTTTGGGGGCTATAGTTTTGCCCTGGTAGAGTGAAGGTGGGATAGAAACTACATAGTGATTGGATTGGGAGTTAGTATGGTGCTTATGGAAGGGGATTCCTAACAGAGATTGGTTTTCATACTTTGTTAAGAAATAGAGAGTCACGAGTACTATTAGTGTGAGGGGGGGTGATAGAATAGATGTGTTTGGTCATGATGGAGGTAGGGGGAGATATAGTGTTAGAATTGGTAGTGGGGGTGGGCCTAGGAGTGGGAGGAGTAATAGGGTAAGTCAGAGGAGATTTGGATTTGCAAGGGGGGAAAGTGGGAGGGGCTTGCTTTGGCTATAAATGTAGGGGTACTGGGGGCGGGTGGGATAAGGGGGCAGGGAGGGGAGCGGAGCCCGAGCGAAGCGAGGGCGAAGCGGAGCGGGGCTTTCACCATCAGGATTCCCCAGGGTCTTAGTGAGAGCAGTCTTCCAGGTAAGTTTCGTTAACTGCCAGGTTCCTGAAACTTGATATACTTATTAGCTTTTAAGGAGAGAAATATGCTATAAATTTACCCTGTAGCTTAAATTAGGTTACGTGGAAGTTCTTCAATTTCCCCTTTTGTAAGGTAAATTACTGGTCAGGGCTTTCACAGTGGTTAGTCGTCCCGGTAGGAGCTTTATTTGGGTCTTGGGGACCTCGGGTAGTTGAGTCAGGGTAGGGGGGGTTCCTGTGATAAGAGGGAAAGAGATAGGATGTTAGAATAAGTAAGGTTACACAGTTTAAAGCAGCTTTGTCCTCAGTACAGTCTGTAAGCAAATGTTATAAAAGATCAATGTGAAAACAGCGCGTGTCACAGACACAAACAGATTATAACCATTCAGTGTGTCAGTTGGAATGACGCACCTTTGCGAGGTTTAGGTTTTTCCCGCTACCAAAGCACAGCACAAAGCAAGTACAGCACAAAGCAGTTAACAGTGTTATTGTGAGCACTCTCTATAACAACATAAGAATATGCAGTACACAATTGGTCATACATTGGGTTAGAAAGGAGGCCGCCAGCTTCCTATTAGCAGACACGTGCAATGTAGATACTTAGATTATGGCAGCAGCAACTAAAAACATGTCGCTATTTAGATAACAGCAACTGTGGCCAAGTATGTGCCATTTTTTGCATACAGAACCTTAATAGTAGTTATAAATATCCTCGGTCCTATCCTCTACTTAATTAAGTAAAAAGACGCTAGAAGTGCGTCAGCGGCACGTGGAGAGCATTGGTATTTAGTTTTGTACCTCTGCGACTAGCAGGCAAACACGCCACAGAGTCGTCACGCACCAACAACAGTGTTAGTTGTCCGAGAACCATACAGAGCCTTAAAAGTAAACATTCACTGGCAATATGACTTATATAAGGCTGTAATCATCAAACAGTATACACGCAAATTAAATTACCAAACAGAGTAGACTCGCACACCAAAAGTAAAATATCCCAGTACATTGCAGAGTAGAAATAAGCTGAAAAGAGCCAAAACGATCACATAAAGCTACCAGGCTATGCAGTATTACACAAATTTGAGTTTACTTGACCGACTGTGAGTTACCTTTCGGCCGGGAGATACGCCCGGGCAAGCGGACAGTCAATACCAAAAGTAAGGAGGAGTAAAAGTTTGCAGTGAACCTGAGGGATTATTTGATAATCTACTTTCATTCCCTGCTTGCCAAGTAAACTCTGTGGATGTTGGTGGCTGTTGATGAGTTCCCTATAGGTACTGGGTGTGACAACAGCACTGGATGGATAAATGGATTGTTCTGCAATTACTGAACTAGAAAAATATTAACAGTAGCTTAGCATTTCATAAATAATCTTGATAATGCTTCAGCTCTTTAATGAGCTGATGCTATTGGAGATTAATTGCCAAATAATCTTTAGCTTAGATGTTAGTGAACTGTCTGAATTCAACACCACAAATATTCTAGCCAGGCTAAAACCATAATGTCCAGATAATACAAACCCTATCTCAGCACAGTCACAGTACATATATATGTAATATACCTTGTGTATATTACATTCATTATTCTCATATACAGTTTTAGATTTAATTATAGTGATGACACAAAGGGCTGGTTAAAACACTTGCATTATTTATTTGCTTATTTATTTGTTTATTTATTTATTCTCATTTACTTACCAGGATAGTCAGACTGAGCAACAGCCTATTTTCAGTGGTGGTCCAGGAGGAAACATTTTACAATTTATAAAACAGATGAAGCACAGTATTTAACATATAAACAACATTAGTCATACTTTGCATTTAGGATACAAAGTAAAATGTACATAAGATTATAAAGATGATAAGGAAAGTTGTAGGTAATGAGAAAATAGAGATAATAATAGGAATGATGGACAAGAGGGAGATTAGACATTCCCTGTGATTCATTAGCAATCATGTAGGCTTTGCGCTAGGCCTACATGATGTAAGCATGCTTGCGCAATAAGAAGCAATGCTAATTGAATATACATCCTGCTCATCACACCTATACTTTGCAAGCACCTTTTTTTGGCCAGCAGTATTGTTTGTGGCCAGGGAATGGTGCGTGCAAAGCATGAGCACAGAGTACAAATCAAACAGCGTGATTACAGGACAAGCTAAGATATGACTATGTGCTATTTCCTAGAAACATTAAGGGCAAGTACAATGAAAGAATACTGAATGCGGGAAAGTGAAATGGCAGCATTATACACAAATAATAATAGTTTGTGCTGCATAATTAATTAATATGGAAGGAGAAATGGGTAGCATGTACTTATGCAAGCAAATGTGCTAAAGCATCAGATAAGCATTTTTAACATAAATCCTGCAATAGAGATGTAATGATAATTAATGTCAATGGCAATAATGGAGTTATGCATGTAAATAAAAACAGGCATGCTATCAAAGGATGTGATACGATATAAAGCAGCATTGTAACACACGGGAGTTAAAATAAGCTATACATGTTAATAAAGTGCTGAGCTGAGATAACAGTTATCAAGGACAGAAGAAGCATTATGAGATGAATGCAGTGACTGCAGTTAATGCATATAAGATGTATATACAGGGAATTTATGTATGCAAGCTGATATCACTGCTGTAGTCTCCACATCAGCATATATATACACAAGAACAAATGGACCCTACAGTTGTAATATCAGGTACATCAGAAATGGACATATTTTTGCAAAGAGATATCAGTGGCACTCATAGGAAAGGGTTTTGTCACCTATGATCATATAATAGACAAACAAGGGTTGTATAGTCACATAAATGCTAAATGGTAATTTAATAACACACAACATGTAGAAGTGACAAATGACAACACTGAATGGATGACATGTCATGATTTCAAGTTTTCCATTGCTGATTTGCAAACATCTTAGACATTGTTTTACTGGGCATCTGCACATGGAATTACAGGGAACAGTAACATAACAGCAATTCAACAGCACCAACATACAAGAAATTATTATAAAAGAAAATGAATCACAGTTTCTGATGTTCTGGCAACATGCCATACAGTAAAACTGTTTATGGAGACCCTCATCTGTCATTAAGCTGTACAGTGTGATGAAAGCAATTGTAGTAATAAAGAAATGCCCAGCTGAAGACATGCAATACAGAGCTTGTGAACAATGATTGACATAATAAACATTTACATCATGTTATTTTTGAACACATGGCAGGAAAAATATCACAGAGATGCATACGGATCATGGATGACACAGAAATATGCATATTGGTTATGTCATGAAAAACACCCTTGTAGGGCTTGCAACAATTTCCTATATAAAGGGAATTGATGTTTTACCTTGTAAAACAAAGCCTGAAAAAGGTGGACCTTTCTTTGTGTGCCATAACTACTATCTTTGTCTAAATTGTCTAGCAGACAGATGTTACCAGACTCAAACCCCTATGTATTACACAAGGCCCTCTCCAGACTTCGGTATTGACTGCATGTGTCACATCAGATAGCAATGGAGGCTTTCACAAATAATTGAAATTAATGTGTGGATTGAAAAAGGAGTTACAAATATAATATGAACTACCAGATTTTATCAGAATGCTGGAAAGGAGCTATACATGTTACTGTCCATACAACAGTGACTACAACAATATCAATGCTTTTTTGACAAGGAATCAGTATCCATTGTGTAGAATACACACTGTCCCAGAATTGAACCACAGTTTATCTCTGTAGATATGCTATACAAGCTAGTAATTAATGCACATGGCAGAAAGGCTGTCATGGTACAGCATGTCACAAATAACCATTTCAGTGTCATGCAATCACAACCTGTGATAATATACCATTGTCACCATAAAAGTGGATAAGAATCACTAGATACAGTGGTGCTTATGTGATATCAATACATTCATGTAACATTGCCCTTTTAGGAATTGAACAGGAAGTTATGTGACTTCACTGACTAGTGATGTGGATGAACCACAAGTGCCACAGTGGAAGTCTTAACAACTCTACCTATGATAACGTATTACATCATATATATGTGTCTTAAACAATCTCTTTGGGATAACAGGAATGGGGGAGGCCTCTCCCACTATAAATGTGCACATTATTACTTGGTGGCTGCCATTCATGCATCACACTGTAAGACCAAACAAAGCTAACATTTGCTGAATGTAGCTGTTGAAAATCTGAGCATTTGGCAACAGCAAATACATGATAATTTAGGGGATAAATGCACCAGTGTAGAAATGTCACTAAAATTGTGAGATATGTTGGTATGTCAAGGCATTACACCATGTTATTACTGCAAGGGATATGTGTGCCTGTAATTGCTGTACTAAGGCAACAACATACAGAATGTCGTTATTCTCTTGTGCTAGAGAATAATGCTTCCTACATATGTTATATAAGGAAAGTCTAATTACGTCATCATTATTCTGATTAAAAGCAATGCTGTGTGAGAAATTATCATGCATTTTTGTAATAGGAATCAAGATCTGCACTTGTACACAGCAAATGTGTTTGACAACAGTGTTAGGGACATGTACAGTCACTATAAGACTGACACAACTTAGTCTGAGCAGTTATGGCTTGATTTGAACTAACTACCTAAGATTACAAGCTACAGTTTAGTGCCTGAATTGCAAGCTCCACACAACATGTCAAGGTACAATTGCATCAGTGATCAGTTAAATGGATGACATCAGCATTGTTTATTAGCTGGATGTTTATGCTAAAAAGTTGTCAAAAAGCACAAGAACACTGTACAGCTACACATCCTATATGTATTTGAAGAATAGTATACATAGTACAAGGGTGAAAGACACACTCACAGCTGGTCTCAAACAACCTTTGTATGTAATGATATAAAGTACAAAACCACTATCAAAGTCACACAACACAGGAAAATTTGGGGTCTATATTAGAACATCGAAGTTTCACAACTTCGACTGTTCTAACATCAACCCCTATTCAGCGAACATTGAAAATAGTGAAACGACAGAAAACCAAATTTTTTCCTAGGGAAAGAATTCTCTTGTCCGTTTCTATCTTTTCTCTATTTTCAGCACTGTGGTGGAAAGTTACGGGTCAGATTCAGGTAAGTGTGCGATTGGGCACAGGTTAGGTGAGTTAGGGTTAGGGTGCAGGTTAGGTATGTGTGCGATTGTGTGGACATGAGGGTTAGGGTGGGGTAGGTGAGTTAAGGTTAGGGCGCGAGTGAGGTGAGTGTGCTATAGTGATGGACCTTAGGGTTAGGGTTTGGGTTAAGGTAAGTGGATAGTTAGTGGTGTTTGTACAGTTTAGTGTAGGGTTAGCTGTAAGATTTATGTGTATGTATGTGGATTGCTTTTTGTTTGGTGTGTTTGTGTTGTATGTATGTGTTTCGGAACAGCAAATTTTTTCCCTAGGAAAAAATCGCTGTTCTGCATGTTTGATGTTGTCAGCGTTTGCTGAATAGGGGTCGATGTTAGAACATTCGAAGCTGTGAAACTTCGATGTTCTAATATAAACCTGAAAATTTGTACTTCAACAGTGAGATACTGGAATTATGCTAGCATTATGTAAATATTGTGTGGCCAAAATGTTATTTTCCCTGGGGATGCTAGGATTTGCTGATGTAACACTCTGCCACTCTAAATCCATCTCATAAGTAGAAGTATACATAAAGGAGGTTTTAAGGTGGCCAGTGGTATATAACAGTAATCATAGTTATACTATTTAAGCAATGATGGACTTGAACAACTTACCTGTCTAGGTACATCATTTATACAGTACATTATCAGCAGCCAGCACCACAAGAAAATACTGAGTTCATCTAAGGCATACAGTATTTATAAAGGAATGACTTCAATAGTGTATTGCCAAGGAGATGTGTCTGGTAAAATCACTTTTACAGCCATCTAGGGTTATAAATGTTGCTGCTGCAAATGTGTGTAAATCAATCCTGAATTAATTCACAGACAAGTGTAGAAGTTACGCACTGCTGTATTTGAACTTCCTATTTACACATTCTAGGGAATAGTGTAAGAAACACAAGGGCTACAGAGAAGTCTGGCATTTAAAGTGAAACAGTTCACTTTAGAAAGAATAACCACATCAGTGTGTTGCACCAGGGGTGTAGCCAGAGAATATAATTTCATGGCTGTAGTTTCCTACTGCTGCCCCCCAACACACCTGTCATTTTAAAAATTGAAACAAGCTCCCCACTTAACAAATGTTTTCATCACTTTGTCTCTAAAACAATTAAATAGATATTTCATTCAATCAATAAAATTCTTATTGAAGGCACTAATTTAGACAGTTGTGGACATAGTATGTCTTAAATAAGCCATGGTTTATCTAAGTAATGTATAGAAAATTGTACTCAGTAGAGTACAAAGAGTATGCTTAGTTACACCTTTGTGTTGCAAACGAGTTGTGGTTCTGAAAGGTGGGATAACAGGATGGTGGAGTCATCTAGCAGTTTAAAATATTTATCTCAAGTAGATTTTTTGACTGAGCACAGCTGTGTTACAGGACATGCTCACCTAAATGTAAATATTACCACACGCATACATGTTCCTCATGTTGAGAGCTGAACGTCTGACCTATCAAGTTACACAATGTAGATAGCACTGTATTACTTGCAAGCACCACAGGAGATGTCTGACTTTTAAGGTGAGAGAGTGCACTTTTGTCTGGATGACCTCATCAATGTGTTTTCGAAAGGATATTTCTGTAGAAAGTTGGATAAGAAAGCTGTGTGCAGATGGAAATGTATTCTCCTCACAAGAAGTGGATACAGCACAAAGTGTTACACATACTCAGAAGCTTCCCATGTGGAGCAACAAACCTACTACCTATTTAGTTACACAATCTAGGAGCAGTGTATTAGTCACACATCCCACAAAAGAAGTTTGCTTCTTAAGGGGAGAAAGTGCACTTTTGTCAGGATGACCTCCTCAGTGTGTTGCAGTAGATATTTCATTAATAGGTGAGATAAGGGAGCTGTATGAAGAGTTAACTATATTCTCCTCAGGGAAGTGGATACAGCACCAATAATTACACGCACTGACACAAACACATTTCCCATAATGTGCATTGAGCCTCCTACCTATTTAATTACACACTCTAGAGAGCACTATATTAGTTGCAAGCACCGCAGGAGAAGTCTGACTCGTACGGTGACAGCATGCACTTTTGTCAGGATGACCTCATCAGTGTGTTGCAGAGAGGATGTTTCAGTAAAAAGTGGGATAAGGTAGCTGTATAAAGAATTAAATGCATTCTTCTCAGGGGAAGTGGATACAGTACCAAGCAATACATGTACATGTTTTCCATGCTGAGTGGTGAATCTCCTATCTATCTAGTTACACAACATAGAGAGCACTGTATCACTCATAAGTGCAACAGAAGAAAACTGATTTAAATGATGTCACATAACACATTTGTACTTCTTGAAAATCTGCTGTTTGGAGCAGATGGTACTGTGCATCACAGGTTATACAGCAAACGCATACTAGTGCACAGTACGATGTAATATCTCTATGACTGCCCTGTGTAATTACATGCTTCTCTACTAACATTTAGATACTATCCTTCATGTACATTGCATTTCTGTGAGGGACATTGACATGTTTCACATTTTGGGATGCCCATAGAAATTCACTATGCAAGTCATACACAGGGCAGTGCATTGCAGAATAACACTGATGGATTAAGTGAGAATAGGTTAACTAATCTTGTAAAACAGTTGCAAATGTAAACACTGTAGAGCAGGCATACATTAAACAACTGAATTCATTGAGTCAACATCATTCTTAAATAATGGTGACATGTTGCAGTATTAATGCAGACATACACATGTTGTGCAACCTGGAACAATAATTATTTATTTTTCTGTTTTTATGTTACTCTTTGTGATATTGCCAAGCTGTGTTGCTTTGCTTATGTCAAAATATTTGCATGAGTAATCATATTTTGAAGTGTTTTTCTTAGAATGAGTATTATAAGTAATCCATTTTGCTCTATGCTGAATTTTCCACAAAGATCAGTACAAGACAGGCTTCACAATGGGGATCAGCCACATACATATAACAGCAGGATAATGGTGTGTCAAAGAAAGCTGTAGCCAACATTTACAGCCACAGGAGTCCTACAAAATGGTCTGAAACATGTTTTCATCCATCTGGATTTGAACCTTTACTGCATTGCAAGGAAAAAAAATATTATCTACGCACACCATGTAAGAAGTCATACTTCTGATAGTTCACATTTGACAGAATATTTCAGCAAAATTGACTGTATGTAGTCTGTGCATCCAACTATACAGCTTGTAGAAACGTACATTAAACTGAATAAACATAGCCAAGCACATTGTGTGAAGCACAGCAAAGTAATGTAGCCAAAGGCAATAAAATCACAAGCTATTGCCATAAGTTGTGTACTTCCATTTAGCTTTAGCTGCATTTGTTGCCCAGTGCCAAACATTGCGTAAAATCCAGAGGTGGAAGAATAATGATACAAAATGCAGAAAATGCACTGAGGAAGAGGCAATGTAGCGTATGACACAAGAAAATAATGCTGGCTCATAACAATATGTAGCCAACAGCTACACACAAAATAGTGCATCAAAAATAGTCAGTAACACTTAGTTAATGGTTGGATTAGAACCATTGAAATTAGTCAAAAATCTATTTATTTATGTAAACATTATTTCATCATTCCACAAAGTAATTGCTAATTTACAACATACAAATAACACAATTGAAGCACAGTGGCAACTTATTAAAGCAGAAATGATGAACAAAGAGAGCAGACAGACAGATGGAGGGAGGATAGCAACAATATATTGTGTGGGACATGTAGGAACACCTGAAGGGGGTTTAGTCTTACTTATCAAAATCATCATTAATCTGTCATTCTCTGTACAATATAGTGCTTGCCACATGGAGAAATATGGGGCAGAAGAATGCAATGAACATGAAGACATATGCAGGATAAGGCTGGGTTAATAAGTCTCCCTGTTGGGGCTGCAGTATTTTGACAAATGATATCTTGCACTATTCAAATGGTATGTGAATGAAATGTTGTATATGGAGAGAAATACAGATTTTTTCAGTTAAATATATGATAGGAAAATTAAATGTCATGATTTAATAAATTGACCTACAGCTGTAATAAAACCCATGGCACTATGCAAAAACATCAGTCTACAATCAGAGTAATTATTTCAACACACCACAGAGGAGCTCATTCTTTATTGCATCCAGCAACCTAAGCGCTATTACATTAACTGTTTCACAGCAGTGTCCTTAGTCTGCCTTTACTCTGTATTCCCATAGTGCAGTGGATTTAAGCACATTTGTGCAAAAGTAAATGGACCCCTGCAGATTAAAATGAGCTAAGTAATACAGGTTGGGGTATGTTGCATACTCACAAGACAAAACTATCCAAAAAACATAGTTAGGATATATGATGATTCATGATGATGATTATAACAAAGTATTGTGTCCATCATACATATGCAGTGAATTTTAAATTAAATGTCATTGTCATGTTTAAGTTACTGGACACACATTAGATTGAGGTTATATGTGAAGCATTAATGATATATGCTAAACCAAACAGTTTACTTATGCAAGCATTACTGATATTTTGAAGAAAAAAGAAGATAAACGTTTTCCAGAGGTATAAATGCACTCTCAGTTAAAACCACAACCATGGTTAGTAGAACAATTATCATAAAATACTGGTAGAGCAAACCAAGGCACAAAATCAACGAAAATATCATAAAAACGTTTTATTTGTGTGAGCGCTTTCACAGCTTAGACTTGCCGCTTCATCAGACATTCTAAAACCATTTGACTGTTACATTTTAAAGAATTCTCTTGCCAATGGCAACACATTAACAATCATTGTTTAATTAATCTATTAAAGAGACATGCCACATTTGACAAGCATATATATATATATATATATATATATATATATATATATATATATATATATATATATACTAAAACATAAATAAACTTGTGTACATAAAAATTTAAGAATATACAATAAAAAAACACTTCATAAGAACCTAACATATAAACCATATATTCTTTTATTTAAGAATATATGGTTTATATGTTAGGTTCTTATGAAGTGTTTTGTTATCGTA
Organism: Protopterus annectens; assembly: GCF_019279795.1. Lineage (NCBI taxonomy): Eukaryota > Metazoa > Chordata > Ceratodontiformes > Protopteridae > Protopterus > Protopterus annectens. The sequence goes on from NC_056731.1 coordinate 422,375,107, forward strand.
TATTCTTAAATTTTTATGTATACAAGTTTATTTATGTTTTAGTATATATATATATATATATATATATATATATATATATATATATATATATATATATATTTGTCAAATGTGGCATCATTATGTTTACACAAACACAGTCATGTTAGAATTAAAACCCCAAGACACCAGGGCATTCACAAGCCAAATTCAGATTCGTATTTCCATGTGCCACACACATTATATTGTCAAGATAATAATGAGGTTACTTATACTCAACCCCAGGGATTCAGTAAACTCTATGTAGGCTTAGCACAAAGTCTACATAGAGTTTATGTGTTTGCTTGAAGAACAGTAGTGCTAATTGCATATGCATACCACGCATTGTGCTTACATGGCTACAAGCACAGTTTCATGGCCAGTAACAGTTTTGACAGCCAAAAAGCTGTCTTAAGCAGCACAAACACCTGCAGACATGCCGATTTGTTTAGCCACAGTGACTACCAAGGTTTAATATAAGGCAATGTATAAAGTTCTAGCACATTGTTGGAAAGTGTAGTCACTGCGGAGTACTGTGCAAACCTGTTTTAGGCATACAAAATAATAGTTTTAGTAGTGATCAGCAAAGTAGATGCATTATAAATAATTTATTCTGGGGAAATGTATGTATTGAAAAAGGCCACACACGAGTTGTAGGAATGAAGACTGGGGAAGAGGATAAATAAACATGGTAATGTACAGCACATAAGGGTATGTCAATATACGTACACCACAAAGTCGAGACAGTTGCAGCATGAATATTAATCACATATCTGCACGATATATTATGTAATACATATTTACCCTCCTGTGTGCATATAGTCATATCATCACACAGTTATTGTATATTATGTGACTGTCACACATGGTCACAAATCAGTGGAGGTGACTGGTTCTGATATAAGCACACTGACATGATCAATGGAGAGGACAATTAATCAAGGATGGTATACAAATTAGGATGTATGTACATATTATGAAGATTTGCAAAATGAGTTGCTTGTCTATGAATGTAATGTCAGCATAGGTCTCAACCAAGTGGAAAATACAGCAACAGCCTTATGGACAACAGTAAACAATTGTGGACAATATCAAAATAATAACACAGGTCAACTATGTCTTTGTGTGTTTGCAAGTTAGTATACATATTCAACATAAACACTCATGTACAAATGTCATGATTTGTCAGCAATCTAAAGGGGAAATCAAGCACACCTTCCTCAATAACTAGCACCTTTCAGAGGTCTTAAGAGGGCATACCTGTAGTTTAAATTATTATCAATTCTGGCTAGTTGACAAGTTTGCATGGCATATATATGCCACAATCCACACTTACACACCTGTAACCAATGCAATCAATGCTGTCAATGAGCTATGCACTGTCAACTCCTAATGGATATGCAGCAAAAAGAACACATACGTATAGCTGAAATGATGTGTGGTAGCTCAATGTAGCAAAAGTGATACACTTGAGTAAATCATCCCTGAAAAATGTGTTTGGAGGTACTTGCAAAAGGGTGTATTATACTCAATTATTGCTGTGATGAGGACTGAGAACAATGGGACTATAATGTCCTTTGATGTGGATGTCTTGCACATACTCAGGAGTTGTGCTATATACAAAGGTTAGTCACCACTCTGGGCACATGCTTGTGGAAGTTCTGCATACTATCTGCCTGAGTACACATGTCACATACCACTTGATCTGCTCATAGAGTTGTGCTGTCTATATTGCAATTAGCTTATGTATTTGCTTTCATAAAGGAAATAATCCCCACATGAATTTGTGTTCATCTACTGTGCCTCCATGGCTCTGGCAACAATCCCTTGTATGTGTTAATACTGTCTGCATTATACCAATACAAATCTTGGATTCATTGATTGTCCACAATTTGCAGTCATCCACAAAGCTGGTTAGACACAGGATGGTTAAGTTTGTCTTTGCATCTGAGACTTAAATAATGAACAGGAAAGGGCCTAATACAGGATCAACTTTGACATAATGTGTCTGGTATGTGATCCATTTCTCTATCCACTTGGTGACATGGGTGTTTACGCCCACTTGAAATATTTTCTCTGTGCTACCTGAGTGTTGATTTGTGCCAAATGTCTTTGCCAGGTCAAGTTATTCAAAATGATAGTGTTTTCCTCATGCATGCCCTTGGTGACTGTCTTGAAGACATCAAACAGACTCTTAACAGACATGATGTAGCCTTAACAAATCAAACAAGGGTTTAGTACACAGTCATGAGATTACCTGTGTCTTTTTTGATAAGGTCCATGATGATTCATTTGTCTACCTCACAAATGAGGACAGTCAGGATTATGGGACTATAAGCCCATGCATCATGTGATGTTCCCACCTGTTCAGATGGATGACTGCTGCTGCTGCTTTACACCCTTCTACAAGAACATAGGCTGTCTGGAGGTTATGTTTAAATAGGGATCCAACAGTGTCTGCTAGGTCAGGTTTTAAGTCATGCTAAAGGCAACCTGGGATGTTGATTCTGGGTTATTAGCAGTAGGGACCCCAACAGATGAACTTCTCTCCTAAGAATATAAACTGAGTAATGTTTGCATGTATACTTTGGCTGATGGCCACTGGAGACTGGGGGAAAGTGTTAGACAAACTGTCATCTAGAAGAGTGTCCATTTTCTCCAGCTGAGTGTGATTGGTGGCATCCACAAACAGCATTGCATATTCCCTTTAACATTTCATACTTAGTTAAATAAATGATTTGTGACAACACCTCCAAATACACCCTTGGTTATACATCCCATGCTACACAGTGCTACTGTTCACACAGCCATAAAATTCTAGCAATGACACATGATTACATCAATTGCACAACATACACCTATATGTTTTTCATTGCAAATCTGCATTTGAATGGCCTGATACCATGTAAAAACACATTGCAAATTAGTTGGTTGTGCCTAATGCAGAACAGTTACTGACACAAATGCTGATAGTAACACAATGGTGCTGGTGACCACCTCTGTAATCCTTGAGAATATCAACACAGTTGTGCATACAATGAATTCTACAAGATTGCAATTGAATCAAATGTGATATTTTTGTGTCTTTCACAACATGTGAATGAAACAAGACTTATCTGCACATGTAATCAGCATGAATTTATATTGATGTATGTCACAGAGAATGTACTGATGGTAGGCATACACCTGCACATGTGCCATACTGCAAGTTTCACTGTGATGGTTGAATGAGAATTATGTAGTGTGTTGATCTGCTCCACTACTAAACACATGCCTTACTAATCCAACAATATACATAGTAACATCCCAGGCTCAGGAGGCTGTTATGGAAGGAACATGTAACCAATAGTCATCAGCAGCTATCAATAACTTACTTCACATCACAGATTCTAATACCCTCTTGTAGACCTACTGTACATCTGTACCTCAATATAGCAGATGTTGATGACAGCAACATTGACATGTGAAATGTTCATAGGGTCATAGGACATTGGTAAGCTAACAGGCAGCATCATAAACATTTCTAACCATCATTTTACCATTTAAAACAAACTCCATATATCTTTATGATGAAATATAGTAAGGCTATGTGTGTATATGTGTACTGTTTTGATTGCTGTACATAAAGCCACTGTACATAAGTGACATGTGCACCACACCATGACAGAATTAGCAATCACACATGCAGTTGTCTGGAGATTGCTTTCAGAAGGAAGCTCATGGAATGACTCTGCTTTATGATGTGTGTATGCATATTTAGCATGAGAAAATATGCCACTTCTCTGCAGGAAGGATGCCATCTGGCCAGATGAAAAAAGAGGATGGTGGATGCATGGGGCTACATTAAAGGTTCTCCTAAATGATATTGAAAAGAATAGCAATTCACAAGATCATAAAATGGCTGTAATCTGCCACCAACAACTAACACATCAGTAGACTTGGTCTGATTATGAACATTACAAAATGTTTATGAATATAGTACTTAATGTTATTGCCAAAGCACAAGTTTGACTTGAATATTGTCAGAAAGCATGTTATACAGTATGACATCATCAAAGTATTTTACAAGAAGATGTTCGGATGAGTGTCTGACACAGCTGTGGATTTACAAGCCATTCCAAAAGTTCCAACATATTGATAGTTGAATACACACACACACACACACAAACCAGTTGACTGCAATTAGAGTAGAACCCCTACCTAACGATATCCAGAGCACAGTACTTAACTCAAGAGCCACAGCTTGTAGAGTGTCAGACAACAATTTATAGCTGATGACATCAGTGGTGTATACTTGTGAGAAGTAGATGGTAGTAGGAGTGTCTCACATGTTGTTCTACAATGGTCTCTTGAATGAGAACCAACTGAACACAAATGCCCATCCTCAAATTGACCGCAGTGATAGTAGAACCCTATCTAACTATATCTAGATACAGTACTTAATTCGAGTGCCACAGCACAAGTTTGGCTTTTAGAGTGTCAGATAAAACTTTATAGCTGATAAAATCAGCAGTGTATGTTCTTGAGAAGAAAATTATAGTAGGAGTGTCTCACATGCTGTTCTAAAATGGTCTCTTGAATGTGAGCCAAATGAACACAAAGACAAACACACACACACACACACACACACACACACACACACACACACACACACACACACACACACACACACACCAGTTGACCGCATATCCAGAGCATAGTACTTAACTCAAGAGCCACAGCATAAGTCTAGTTTTTAGAGTGTCAGACATTTTAAAGCTGTTAACATCAGCACTGTATGTCTGTGAGAAGAACATGGTAGTAGGAGGGTCTTATATGTTGTTCTAAAATAATCTCTTGAATGTGAACCAAATGAACAGAAAAACACACACACCACTTGACTGCAGTGAGTTTGGAACTCCTACCTAACTAGGTACACCAGCTAGAAAACTCAGTTCTTAATGCAGGTGTCACAGCACAGGTCTCACTTTTACCATACTGCTGGACAATGTATAATGGATGATATCATTACTGCATGTTTGAGAGATGATGTTGGGAGGCCTGTATGAAATGGATGGGGAGCGATGTATGACGGTTAAAATATTTGTACTCCATGGGACTGGATTGCTGATAGTAGGATACACAAATACATTTCTCTGACTAGACGCACACAACAGTTGAATGCAGTGAGCTTAAAGCCCCTTCCTAACTAAGTAAACCAGCTAGAAAACTCAACACTTAATGCAGGTGCCACAGCACAAGTTTGGCTTTTATAATGCTGCTGGACAATTTCTAGTGGATGGCATCCTCACTGGATGACGTTATGAGACCTGCATGAAATGGCTGTGTAGGCATATATGACTGTCAAGATATTGGTTCGGCATGGGACCAGATTGATGATAATAGGATACAGACTGATGTCCCTCTGACTATGACAAACTTACACATACATAGAGACACATACATAATGTGGCTCCTGTGCTAATTTAACACACATGTAAGTATTTTGTTTCTAGCTACAAAACACAGTAGTTAATAATTGGAAAACCCCTGAAGTATGCTTTTGCCTTGTCATAATGGTCTTTATAGATGATGCCATCATCGTTATATGAAGTGGTTAACATGTCCTGTTATGACAGTGGTGTGCAAAGTGTGGATGTACTATTTCCTGTTGTGTTTTCAATGTCTGGGTATACTTTAAGAGCTTGTAAAACTAGATGCAAAATGCTGTCAGAAAAGCATGTAGTAGAACCAAAATATATGCAGCTTTTCCCAGCATGTTGTGCACATGACACATTTTTTGTAATCAGCATGGATGCAACTCTGTATATATTTGTGTTCATATTTGTGAATAATTGCTGTCCACATTAATACATGTATAAGACAATCTGAATGTCTGTTGTCATTATAAAGGTATATGTGGTATGTAACTACAGTTTTGCTATTTATTTCTGTAGTCTTGTTGACATTTGGAAACTAGTGCTGACATGCCAAGTTTCAAGTGTATGGGTGCTGGTAACACATGACTCAGTGTAAATATGTGTTCAGCCAGTAAAAGATGACACCCCTTTGGTTGTGTTTTTACATAGATTTTAATAGGAAGAAGACTAATTGGGCAATAAACATAAATAATACATGCTAATTAGCACTTTCCATAGTGTACCACCGAGAAGCTGGTTTGCGCAATCAATGGCAAAGTGTTTCCTTATGCAAGATACACATTTAAGGATTCCTACTTGAAGCTGATAAGTACTTATCCATACTGGCTGTGCTAGACACAGCTAACAGACACTGTGGTGTTTATAACTAGCTCATATCAGAAATGTTGTGTCATAAATTCTATTTATACTGCTTTCACCATTTGCATGAAGTTAAGTGACAGACAGGGGTCTCTGCTTCATTGAGAAACGTATGAGAGTTCAGTTGGTTCACTTTCCATAGCATAAACATGCTAAGTAGAGAGACATGACAATTTGTATAGTAATGAGTGGAAGAAAATCACCTGCTGTCTAGCTGTCTCTGTGGCAGCAAGTGTAACAGCATTGAGCTCTTATTTTGATCATAGATGATACAGGGTTCAAATCCAGATCTATTGAATTTTTATATAGGTATTCATGATGTAAGCAAATAATTACATGTGATAGTTATTGTTATTGAGAGAGGGAATTACTACAGTGAAGTACTGTATAATAACAAACATTACTCAATTGATTTATGTCAACAGTACACATATGGATTTGGATATTTAGACATATGCAATGTTTACTATGAGTGCCTTTACTCTGCTTTAACTGTGTGCTACTTTAGTGCAGGCAGTTGAAGCAGCATTCTGCAGATGTGAAGAACCATTCACCATTGCTCATTATTGGTGCATGATGCCAATGCCCGGGCAAACACAGAAGACAGAAAGTGAAAGGCTTTATTAGGATTTATTATCTATCTGTATGGTATGTGATTCTGTTTTTTGACCAGACTAAAGGTGTGAAAATGTGGTAGATAGGAAAGTGGTGAAATGAGGGGCAATCAGGAGGAAGAACAAAGCTGAAGCAATATAGAAATGTGCAGCAGGGAATTAGGAGGAAAATGTAGCTATTCACTTCTTCAGTTATGTAAAATGAACATGGATAGAATATTGGATGAATTTTGACTGTCACATCAGCAAAGATGACACAAGTTTAATGTTTCAAGTGTCTCAAGAAGACACAACATGTGCAAAATGGGACAATACTTTTTTTTCTGGGACAGGTGCCTTTTTTGTTTTTCCTTCATAAGAGAGGAATGTCGAGTGAGGGACATAGGTATGTCAGGGTCAAGTAAGTAGGGTAGGTGAGGAAGTGGATGCAGACAAACAAGACAAATGAGACAAGAGACAGGGATGGTGAGGGACACAACAGGTTGAGGGATACCATGATTGGGGAATAGGGAAGGGACATCAGAAGCCCATGCCTGTTGAACATGAGGACAGTCAGAATCTAGTCTTCACCCTAAGAACTGTAATCACCATCCAACTCTTCAGCTTGCTGTTGGAGTGCTTGACATTTTCTTTTGCCACACTTTCTGGCAAGCCACTTCTGCATCCAGCTGAGGCATGCACCAATGGCAATTTCCATGACCTCATGCACCATGCCTGGCATCTCTTGCCAGGTGACAAAATCACCAACTCTGCCAATTCTCCTTGAGAGTATCACTGTTTCAGCTGCTGGGGTAATGCTACCTGATGTGGATGTCCCCATAGTGCAGGGGCTGAAAAGGCAATACTACCAGGTTGGGTCTCAGATGTGCTAGGTATTGGTGCGGCAACTGTTGGAGGGGTGGCAGGCAGAGCCTCACTGGTTAGCCTACTTCCCTGTGCTGTAAATCTTTTTGTGAGTTGTCAGAAATTGATGACATCAGAACATTGTGACCACACATATAAAAAAAGAGAGATAAGGGATGGGGTAAGAGACAAAGAAGAAGATAATTAGTACCGTCATATGTGACATGCAATAAATTACTGCTATATAAATAATAATTTTAATTTTACATGAAATATACTTTTTTTTTAAAACTGCAAACTATGATTGATGACTCTTCCAACCAATCCATACAATATACATATATTGCACATATGGTTTAGCAAATACTAAAAGCATGCCATGTATGCCAATTTTGTTGAAATTATTATGCAATATTTTGAAATTATTTTACAATATAGTTGTTACTTGTGAGATTTAAACCTACGTCAGAATACACTATTATACATGACTCCTACTGTTGGCTTGAGCTACAGACTGAAGCATGCATGCTTGTATTTGCAGTTAGGATATGCATGCTTAACTTGCTAATAATATATACAAGAACAATACTTTAGATAAAATAATATTCTTCTATGCTGCATTCATACCCCTTGCTTCACTAAGTCTTCCAAACCCTCAGCAAGGGCATCCCTCTCTGCTGTGAAATAAAAATGGGAGAAAAAGAGAAGAGCATTATGCATACCAGCCTCGGCTATATCCAGTTTTCTATATAATTTAGAGTATCTTTATCTATATACTTACTCAACTGTGGGATGTCAGCAGTCTTAAATTCATCCAGTGACTGGTTGAGTTGTTCATGCTTGTGCCATTTTAGGTCGTTATAGTGGTGCCTGCATTAGTCTCCAATGCATATAATGCCAGTCATACTGGAGACGGCCTTGGCCAGACTATTCCAAGACTCAGATTTGTACTAAGAACTGGTATAGCCCCACTACAACAGCCTAAGGCTGTGGCACTTTAGAAGGTATCCAGTGAATATTCTGGACTCCTTTACACCCCATCTTTGAGTCCTAAATTGCCACCTTCCCTTCTAGCTCCTGCCATGTCCATACAGGTCAAACCACAGCCATTTCCTGAAAATTCATATTATTGCATTTTGCAGCTAGTGCACAAACCTAAACAACCATGATAACCACATTTGTGTGATATTAAGCAGAGAGCAACATTGCTAAACAGAGAGGAAGGCAGTATATGAAATAGGAAGGGTAATGTGACAGTTTCCATTAGTTTATAGGTTGGTGGCTGCTGTACTTGTTAGTTGCTTAAACTTTGCAGACATGTCTTGGTATATACATTTTATGACCTGACACATTTTAGTGTGGCATTACACATGGATAAAAGTAATTAATACAATGTGGGATTTAGACCTATGTAAAGTAGGCAAAACATTCTTCTACATAGGTGTTTTTTCATCCTTGCGACAGAAGAAGTGCTTGCCCAGACATAGTCACTAATTATACATACAGATGACAGAGCAAGGGAGTAACCATGTATGTGTGTGACCTGACAAGGTCCTGGTTTTACTTTCAAGTGTATATGATGATCATTGAAATATAAAGCCCATCCATGGCCAAAAAAGAATATTTTAATTACAGAAGCATAGTTACCAGTATACTCTCACTCACACATATAATGTATATGAGCTCCAGTACTGTACATAGTTATTGCTATTTACAATTATGTTTAGATTATTTATTTTTTAACATTGAGTGAACAAATATTAATAAAATTGGAAGTGTGCTAGATTACAACCCTGGCTCACCTGTATTGTGATCATTAACTTATACCAGTTGCCACAGGAAAAGTTGGGCTGCAAGTATATTTTTACAGTCATTACTGTGCAGAGTGCTCATTGCATCTGAGATCTTGTTTGTCAGACCTAAGTATTAGTTATACACATACATTAAAGAGTTGAGTGTTTAATTATATATGTGTGACATGAAAGTTTCGAACATAAATCTTAATTGTAGAACCATAATTCTACTAATAACCACAGTTACACATTTATATGTATCCGATACCCTATGTATGCTCATTGCACCTGCTAGAGATAGTTATTTATATGTGTAATTATTTTTCTAATGTTAATTTTTATATAAAGTAAACTGGAACAGCAGTGAGAAAAATATGGATTTTGCTGTATTAGAGCCCATGCTTACCTGTAGTGTAGCCCTTAACAATACCTGCTGCCACAGGAACAACTAGTCAGCAGCTGTATATTTTCACATTCATTACTATGTATGTGTGTTGACCTTCATGCAACACTACTTGGCAAGTTTGTGCAATGGCAAACCACACATGATAGAATGTATTCCCTTTGAAACTGACAAGTGTCTAGTTGTTGTCTGCAGGTGTTCTAAACCTGCAGGTGTTGAGGAAGCTTGTTGACTGTCACCCATTGCCACTTAGTGGTTTATGAGATGGGCGGAAAAAGATGCAACAAGGTATCCTTTATGAAATTGACAGGTGACTCTTATTTTCTGCAGGTGTTGTGGATGCTTGCTGTCATGCAATGCTGCTTAGTGTGTTTGCACAAGCATCAGCAAAAGATGCAATAATGTATCTTTTTATGAAATTAACAAGTGTCTCCCTATTGCCTGTAGGTGTTGTGGAAGCTTCCTGACTGTCACGCAATACCGCTTAGCGTATTTGCATGATCGGCAGCAAAACATGCAACAATGTATCTTTTATGAAACTAACAATGTCTCTTTGTTGTCTGGGCCATTACACCATGTTTACATGGAGGTGAGCAATTCACAATTAAGATTAGCAAAGCTCAACATTGAAAATTATTGTAAAATGGGGTTATTAGTTTTCATTACTAAAACATAAATGTGGGACTTGAATGTTGATCTACGTACACTATGTGCTGTGTGATTTATCATGTTTAACAGATGTGCTACAGACATACTTGATTCACAGCTTTGATTTATGCTGTCTTTTTCATAGAAGCAATTTCCATAACTTTTAAATTATTTTGCCATTTCAATGTATTTGTGCCAAGATGCATGTCGCGCAAATATTGTTATTAAAAAAAAATTTAAAAAGGAAACATAACCGACATTGCAAACTACATTTTAATACACATTACATATTTTCACACAACTCTGGATTTGAACTGTCAGACTAATGAACCTACAAAACACAGTCTTATCTCTCTTTTCCACAGAAACAGCTTTGCAACAGGAATGCAGATCATTATGCATGCAAGCAAGTCCCATTTTCACCACAGTATTATAAAGACATATACGACTTGCACACTCTCAGTTGTTTATACATGTGTTTCTTACATATTTAGTACAATGAATAATCGCAACCATTTATGAGTATTATTTGCAGCAATGTAGCTCTGCTTTCTTTTTGTATTGTGTTCATCCTTCTCTTATCTGTGCTGTACTCACAGACAGGCAGTGTATATGGCATTTTATAACATTGTCTTTATAATGTATGAGAATATTACATGATAGTAAAATACAGTTTTTATCAAGGGAAGGAGAGTTTGGCTGTTAGTGAACAAAAATTGAGAATGTGTGCTGTTGACATCCATTTAAAAGCTTGCTGCAATTACTTCTACACTTTTTTAAGTGTATCCTGAGTGATACAACCACTGGAAGTAAGGGAGTCTGAATTGCTGTTGTGTCTTCCTTCTCCCTACCAGTAATCATTCACAGTTGTAGTCTATTAGCAACACTGAGGAAGTGCCTGCACTATGTTTACATCAACTATGTGAAGTCAAAAGTTTGGGATTCAGCAATTCTAATAAGTTCACCCTTCATTTGCATCTTCACTATGCTCAGAGGCCTAATTCTACACAATAAAAAGGTAACTGTGTAGCTAGGGAACTTGAAGTTGAGGGGGACTTGTGTATTTGGAGGGCACAGAGGATTGATATTCCTTTTGATTTATCTGCACAGGAGGCTTCTGATGTTATCAATGTATATTATTGTATTTTTCAAATACATGCTAGATTTGTTAATATGTTACAAAGAAAACTTTTATATATATATATATATATATGACCTTCTTATAGTTCACTCTTGGCTTAGGTATTTTTGGCAGGCATTGACTTTCACAGATAGAGAGTCTTATTAACTGTCATCACAATAGGCATTGTTAAAACTGGTTATTTTACAGTCTCTACCTTATTTCATGAAAATATAAAAAATTGTGTAGTCAATGACACAGGGGTGTCATGCTTTTTAGGTGGCCCGGGAGAGTGCTGGACACAGTGAGAGGTGACTAGCAATCATATACAATTGACTTTTGTGTTGTAAATTGCATTGACTTTTACAGATAGATGGCCTTATTAACTGTCATCACAACAGTCATTGTTAAAACTGGTTATCTTACAATCGTCTATCTTATTTTATGAAACTCTAAAGTATTATATTGTCAGTGACACAGGGGTGCCATGCTTCTAATATGGACCATAGAAACCACTAGGGGAGTACTGGGCACAGTGAGAGGTGACTAGTTATTGCATACAATTGACTTTTGTGTTGTAAATTTGTACATTTTATTTTTGAGAATTATGTTGAAAGCATTTATAACAAGTGAATTATGTGGTATTCTTGGATTGTACAAACTGTCATTTTCCTGTTGTTTTGGGGGTGGGGGAGCCAAGTACTATTTGTGTTGACAAAGCAAAAGTAACCTGCATCTGCCAGTAAATGACCCTGTGGGATTTCCCTCCTCCCAGAAAACCTCCGATAGAGTTGAGAGTTGTGCCATATGTGGAAATTATGGTAACTGCCTGGGTTGCCAGAGCACACATTTAGGATGATTCCTTTAGCATTACACACAGCCTGGCAGTTAATGGAGTGGAAGCCTTCTCTGTTTATGTACACCATTTCCTGTTCCCTCTGTGGTGTTTTGATTTCAATGTGTGGTAAGTCTATGGTACCCAAGACTTCATGGTTGTGTGCTACTGAGTAGAATTCTTGCATAGTTGTGGCTTTGTCCTCAGGTGTGTAGGGAAAATGTATGTAATCACTGGCATGTTGTAACATAGCACTCACTAACTGATGCAGGATCCTGGATGCTGATGCTTGTGAAACCACCAGCATGTCTGTGTTGGTCTGTGGAAGATTCCTGTAGCTAATATTCTAAGTGCTACACAAGCTTTAGTTTCCACAGGTATTGGTTCCCCTTGGTTTGCCCTTGCTGTCAGTTGCGGATGACAGAGGTCGCAGAGTTCCTGAAGTGTGTCTCTATCCACCCTGTAGTGCTCTACAATTTTTACATCATGTAGACTATGACATGTTAAATTGGGTCTAAACACCCTTCTCCTTCTTGACCAAGGTCTATTAGCAGCAGCAGCAGCATAGAATTGAGCCTGTTGCACATACACATGAATAAGAGCAACAGCAGCACCTAACATTGTTTCTGTGTATACTAGTTTGTGTGGCTGTATTCCAAAGGTTTTGGAATTTGCAGGGAAACCTACACTGAGTCTACATGACTGATTTATAGCTTGTTGAATAGCTCCATCATCTTGGATTGGTTGATTACCATACAATTGCTCCTCCATCTTTGATTAGTTGATTAGCATACAATTCAGCTGCTTATGCTATAATTAGTATGCCACAATGTTTATCATATTTGTATGGCGCTATGTGGTGTGTAGAGCTGCTTACTGAATACAAAATGGTGTGCTATCATGTGGGCATTGCACTACGATGTGCACATGGTCTTAGCCTACCATGTAGGCTTTATTGAATCGAGCCCACTGTGTAACCTTCTATCAATTTGCATTACATGAGCAGTAGACAAAATTCTTGATCTTTGTCATGTGTGAGTTGCAGTTAGATGTGTGGATGGCTGTAATACTGGCAGCAGGGCAGATAATCATACATCACACAAATATAAAATGAAACATTTGAATAATGCACCTTTTGCCTCTCTTTATTTTGTGAACATTATTCAAGGATCTATGCTTCTCTAACAAGGATGCTATGTGCTTTACCTTGCAGTTGATAATATGTTTTAATGAGTAATCTGCTTCTTTAGATCGGCAGATACACTTGTATTCAGAGGCAGAAACTGTTTTCATAAACAATTCATATAATTGCCAGGAATGTGCCTCTCACGAGTCAGTCAACAGTTCTCACAACATTTCTTGTGGATACCTTCTCCTTGACACACCCTGGTTGATACTGCAGTCAGAATAATCATTCGCATTTGTAAGCACTTATCAGACAACATTTCAGAGTGCTAATCCTTGCAGAGATAGGTACGTGCATGCAACCCTGTAGGTCCTTACACCATGTTTACATTCTCTGTGCTTAATGCAGATTTTGGAATTCATGAATGCTAATAAATTCATACCTCATGTGCATGTTCATAGTGTTCACAGGGTTGAATCTGCACTATACCAAGGTAACTGTGTATGTAAGGAAATGTATATCATGGTAGGAACGAGTGTTTTTCCAGAGAGTTAAATACTGCTAATTGCTTACAAAACATGTTTCTAGTGTCACAGCTAACTTGTTAAAAAGGTAATTTGCTGTTTTTGCTTTACAAAAGTAGGTATTTCAAACTTAGTGATGGATTATATTTCACAATACACCCATAGCTTGCTGTAAGCATTGTTTGTCCCTTGCTGGTGGCATACCGATTATTTGTTAAATACATTTTTTAAAATGTAACATGACATTATAAAACATTTGATATGGCCATCTGGCAAGTTATTTGCTAAAGAGTGTTGTATCAGTATCAAGGTCAGGATTTTGATGTTTGTGACCCACAAATGTGTTAAGCCTGTGATATATTACTGACCACCTTCCACACAAGTAGACATCCAAGAACACTTTTACCCATTTGTTCTGGAAATGTGTGCATTGCTTTGGTTAATACTGCAATATACTACTCAGTTATACAGCTGTTGTCCTCCTTACATGATGGGGCCTTTAATGTTTTACTTATTTTGTATGTTGATGTTGGTTCTGATATGGAGAACAACACTATGGCATACTGCAGAACTTTTAAGTAGGCAATACAATTCAATAACTCACACTCACTACTTTGGTGTTAGGCTTGTCCTCATACATTCTCCCATACCACTACCCTATACCAATGATAGATGCCTCTGCATTGGCCTTTCCACATTTTAATGTAGTTACAACCTCATAAATGTGTGGGAAAGTAAAATTCTTGATGTACATTATTGTGCAAATTTCATAGGTGGATATTGCAGACATTAGTCATACAGTATTGCTGACATTATTGTACACAGGACAGATGTGTCATCTTAGGCACATACAACTAGTTGCATACAGAACTAAGCAGTTAGATTTTTTTTTCAAATAGGTTCCACTCTTATCTTGAGCCTCAGACGAGGGCAGAATAGATTACATATTTAATATACTGTTTCCATGTCTTCCTGGTTTGCTTTAGAATTTTCTGCATCATGCAGTCCATGATAATTCAGACAGGGTGTAAACACCCTTGTTCTCCTTCTTCTTCTTCTTCTTGCCTGAGGTCTGGCAGCAGCAGCAGCCACAGCAGCAATACCTTGATTTAAAGCCTGTTGCATGTACAACATAATAGTAGCAGCAGCAACCCTTAACATGCTTTTTTTTCCTAAGTGCAATTGTGCTTGTATTCCAAGAGGTTTTGCTGTACAGGGCAAAAGTCTACAATGAGTGTACACAATTGATTTGTAGCTTCCTGAATAGATTCAGCATACTGGATTGGTTAATTAGCATGTACCTCAGCTCTTTATGTTGGCATTAGCATATTCTGCTATTTAATGAATACCAAACAGTGTGATGTCATTTTGGTGGTATGGCACAGCACCAACATGACAGCTACATTTATATAGCTGTTAATGAATCCACCCCAAAATCATTACTATATAGCACATGGAGCAGGGTGATTACACTCTGATACCCAGAAAAAGTCAAATCGGTTAAGTATTACTGTAGTGTGAGACCTGAGCTTAACAAATGTTAACCAACCCTGCTTAAATTGGTAAGGTCATATCTTGTGCTTAATGGTCCCTAGAAAGTAGATGCATTTTTCTGAAGGATGTGCTGTCTGAAACTTTGTGAATTCAGTCCACAGTAAGTTGTCCAAAAAACAGACATTTTTAGAGGGACAGACCAAACACACAATTCCAAATTCTGGACATTCTGTGAAAATCTACAGTTGATAGTAATGGCAAGGTGACTGTAAACATACCAGACTATATTACACTGTCTTTCTGGCAGCCCTCATTAAGTGCTTTATGGCTCTGAAAGCTGGTAAAACACTTAGCATTTAGTGTAAAAAGTTCCATACACTACAAAGAATTAAGATTGGGTCAATGATCATAACCTTTAATTACATGTTCTCAACATGGTTGCCAAAATGAATTTGTTCGCATCCATGTCTCAATCACATAGTAAGTAGGATAAAATCAGTGACTAAATCATAATAAACTATATTATGCTTAGGAAAATATAAGACTAGGTAAGGAAGGACATCTAGTATGAGATTTCAAGTACAAAGGCAATGCTAGTTTCAAGCTGATTAGTCTTTTTTTTATTTATATTGAAAATGAGCATGTTTACATTGCATGAACCATTGAACAATGTTTGCAATATGGAAAAGGTGCACCAAAAGAAACTTTTTTGATAAACACCACAGGTCAGCTAGAACCTGATAGTTACACTTTTCATTCAGTGATGCAAAGATTTGTCTTAGGATCTTTGCATCACATATGATACATGGAATTAGTCTCCCTAATGGTTGCTCATGAGGGGACTTCATTAGGTAGAGAAGAACAGAGTATATGTACAAGACTAAATAGTGGAGCACCAATTAAGTACACAGTTAGGCAGTCTGAATAACAAATGATCAGAGGGCAGAAGAGCAGGGACAAGGTCAAATAATGGAGCACCTGTTAAATACACAGTCATATAAACAGAGTAACATCGAACACTGCCATAAGAATGTTTTTTAACTCAAGTCACTGAGCACTTTAAGCCCTGATCAAACAGTTATATCAGGGCATAAGGTAATAGGTGACCGCTAACAGTGAACCTGTATTAAAGAGAGGTCAACAGAGCAGAGTAGAGCAAAGCAGAGCAGAGAAAACATTAAATAATAGAGCATCTATCTATTAAATGCATAGTTTGGCAATCTCAGTAATAGTAAAACATAGTAAAATCAGACAGTCTCAAAAAGTCAATAAATATTTTATCTCTGGCCATACAGCAACACCAGGAATAAATTAGTAGGTGACTGCTCACCAGGATCCTATATTAAAGAAAGGCAGCAGAGCAAAGACAAGACCAAATACCTATTAAGTTCACAGTTAGGCAATCTAACAGTAAAATTAGACGCTTCCACAAAAAAAGTTCTTCAAAATTTTTCTTGCATCAATGGATTTATTACAAAATTCCTGGGCTTATGTACTTCAGCTTTATCATTACAGGCTGTGTAAGTTACAGTCTATTCTAGTTAATCATAAAACAATTATTTCTTGTTTATTAGTGCATTAGTCAAAATACAAGATACTTTACTCAGCTGTTCTAAGTATATGTCTTTGTTCTATAAATAGGTGCAATAAATGTGTTGCATTCTGTCAGATAAATTTAAAAAGTCTTTGCAAACCTACATAGTAAAACTGTTTAAAGCTCCTTATTGTATATTTTCATCAGGGTGTACCTGATGTTCCTGAAGCTACATAAACATATATCAAGCCAAATCTATCACGGATTAACTCTCGGGTTTCATATAAAGCTTCTAATTGTATTAGTCTGGTGTTCTGCACACTGATAGAGAGAAGTTGTATGTTGTGATTATCCCAGGTAATGGGAATGAAAAAATGAAGTCACTAGACAAAAGGGAAGAAGAGCTGACCCTTTACAAACAAAAATTAATGATCTAGTGATCTACATACTATCTCTCTATCTACCTATTAGTCTATTGGTCTAGTCATCCTGTTGTCCATCTACAAACTTTTCTACCCATGTTCTTAGTTAGCTAGTATCTAAGTAAAATTTCTATTTTTCTGAGAAAAATACTTGGAAATCACAATTTTGTGCTGTTTGAGTTTTGAAAAAACATGGAATTTTCATGGATTTTTTTCATTTAGGCAAAAGTACTTACTTACCATAATTATTTCTTCTTCTTCTCACACTCATTGTTTACAAAATTGTGAATTTGCTTTCGAAGTACACTTACAATCTGTCTTAATTTTGCTTACAAAAAGATGCACTACAAATGTGTGATGTAATCAGAGTCTTCTTCTTCTTCTTTCAGCTTTTCCCTGTTAGGGGTCGCCACAGCTGATCACATGTCCGCTCATGATTGTCAGTGGAGTTTTACGGTGTTGAGTTGCCAGCCTGGCGCCCAATCTTCCACAGAAGGCACACACACGCATGCATGCACTCATGCCTAGGGCCAATTTAGAGTGCCCAGTCCACCTACAGCATGTCTTTGGGATGTGGGAGGAAACCAGAGCACCCAGAGGAAACCCATGGGACCACATGGAGGACATGCAGACTCCGCACAGAAGGCACCCCAGCTGAGGATCGAACCAGAGAACCTCTTGCTGTGAGGTGGCAATGCTAACTGCTGCACCACCATGGCCACCCGCGTGATGTAATCAGAGTAATGACCAGAAATTATATTTAAAACTCATGACATGCAGTAGGCAGATTGGACATTCTAAATTGGCCATGGGGTGAGTTTGCATGTGGGTGTGTCATGTGGAAGAACTGCTGAGGCAGGGATAGCCACCTGGTGGTGTAAGCCTTGCCACTAGGTGTTTATCACCATTGAAGTGACACCCTGACCCCATATGCAAAAATCGGAAAAAGGATGTATTAAAATTCCCAGATTTAATCTCACGAAAATAATGAATTTCATTGAAAGAATCAGTGCCCCTGGAAATAAGATCAGATCATGCATGGAATAAAAAATATGCAGATGGTTACTGAGTAGATGGCAACTTTAACTAATTGTTTAGTCATATCCCTGTGATTCTAGAACAGCACTTGTTGTGGGTCCAGTGTTCTCCATAACAGCAAGTTATTATGTCTTCAACAATTTCTTGTGAATTGTATTTATTTGCATGTTTATTTATGCATAATAACCTGGGCAATGTACTGATCCCAGGAGAACCAATTTCAGATACTGCCCTGGTGGAAGACAGAAATATTTATCTGTAGGGAGAGTAAGTACATAGACATAAGGGCCAGATTCAACTCTGTACTGATTCTGAAAGACCTGCTGTCGGTGTAAATGACTTACTTCAGTGTAAAGCCTGTCTAGAAACAGGCTTACTACCAGGACCAGATTCCAGAACACCTGCTTGCAGTGTTAAGTGGTTGTTTATACTGAGAACAAGTTATTTGGAATCAGGGCCATAAGAATGCAAGTAATGCAGAGCAGACAGCTGAAGCATAAAATGAGGCAGTGTAAACAATTGATATAAACAACACTATTAGGTTTGGTGACAAAGCATAAGATAGATGAGATGTCAAGCATATACAAGGTTTTCATTCCTATCAAAGTAACGTAGTTTATTATAGGTTCATAGGTAATCACTAAGCTAGCTGCCCTTGTGAGCCATTTTATGCCTATCCAATTTCCCTTTTAGTGCTTGAATTAACTTATCCCATTTGGATAGAGATTGGTCGTACCCACCCCATAGTTGATAATTATATATTACCCGAATGAGAATAACTGGGATCACACAATAGATAATATGAGGGACTCATGCATGGGATAAAGTCTTTGTAGTACAGGGTGCAATCCTGGGGTAAATTTTTTGTTTCCCATCCATAGCTCCAAGTTGTGCTTAAATATGGACAGGGATGAACTTTGTTTTATGTGGATGGGGAGGCTGTTCCAGAGCAGAAGTATGGTCTGTGAGATAAACCTGTCCTTCCAAACTATTCTGTTGATGTTTCAGAAGAGGTTTAGATCCCTAGGCTGAGTATTTCTGATGCCATTTGACTTGCTGATGTGCAGTAAATCTATCTGTATTGAGTCAGAGGATACCTTGTATGCCAAACGCAGATCACTTCTTAGCAGTCTGTAGGATACCAATTATAATGACAGGGCTTTGAGTCAGTTCAAGTAGGACATGTTATTTAGGCCGGTTTACTATTGAAATTCTGAATCCAATTCAGTCAACAATTCAGAATGTCAACCTGAAATGCTGAATTCAGAATTTCAAAACAGCAACCAAGGTGAAAATGAATACATTGACATCTGTAGTTCGATGTATTCAGCATAGCAGGAGGTGACGTCAGTTACCTCCTGCTATGCACATTAATGTACTGTTACACTCTACAGTCAAAGGTCCATTAATTCTACTATTTTGAGGGGGGGTTATGCCATCCTGCACCCCCCACACCCCCTGCACATTAAATATACCAACTCCGAGATCTCACTACAGTGAGGAAATGGGCTAATTCCCTGTTCCACACTGAACTGCGATCTCCCTGCCCAATGTCAAACCCAAATACTCGAACTACACTACCCATTCACTGTAGTGTAGTTAATATATTTTGGTTCGACATTCTACTGACTTGAAAACTGCCATTCAATCACATGCTGGCCAACCGATGTCATTTCCACATTTTGAATGTAAACCATTTAGGCCTTGTATTCTTTTAGCAAAGTATCACTGAGGGTGTTCCAGTTGTTGCATGTGCCTGGACAGATTCATGACAAAGAGGGCATTATATTCAATGACTGGCTTAATGAGAGCTGAGTAAAGGGGCATAATGACGTCCTGAGAGCTAGACACAATCCCCTTGTGTATAAACTGTGTGGCATAGAAGGACTCTCTTACAACAATAAACACATGTTGTTCAAAAGTTAGGTCACTGACCACATACGTTCTCAAATCCTGAACAACTGGGTCAACTCCTGGGTGCATATTGTCAATATGCTAGTTCCCAAGATAGATGACTTCCCAAAGGATACAGTAGTGCATTTTTTGGCATTTAGTTTCAGTCCATGATTTTAGCATCAGTTATTTATTTGGGACAAACCTTCCTGCAAGATTGCTAAGCCATTTGGGGATTCAATTACTGCTCCTAACCTACAGTGATTGACAAATTTAGTTAGCCAGAGCCTTTTGGTATTGACTTTTTCTTCAAAAAAGTACATGCCAAATAGGAGAGGTCCCAGCATAGAACCCTGGGGAACTCCACTGGTGACTGGTGTTTTTGTGGAGGTAATTCCCCTATTTTAATTTCCTGAGTCCTGTCTGTGAGCCACTTGGCAATCCAGTGTATGACATAGGGGTTTATTCCTAGTTTAGTTAACTTTGCTAATTTGCTTGAGTGGGGAATAGTGTCAAAAGCTTTGGTCAGGTCGACGTATGCTGTGTGTACTGCCTTGTCTTCATCCATTTATTTGGTGACCTTTTCAAAAATATCCACCAGATTAAGTATGCATGACCTGTCCTTGACAAATCCAAACTGAGATGGCTCCTGTATTTGGAAGTCCCCTATATCCTGACTGATTACTTCCATGATAAGTCTTTCCATATCTTTGCATATGAGGCTGGTTAGACTTATGGGTCTATAATTGCCTGGATCTGTGGAGGGTCCTCCTTTATGAGAGGAATGACTGTGGCTGTTCTCCAGTCATTTGGTACAAAATCTGTATGGTGGCTGAAACTTAACAGTATTGTTAGGAGGGTGACTAAATTGTGCTTTATACAATTTAAGATGCATCCAAGGATTTTGTCAGAACCAATCAAGGCAGTCATTTTAGCTTTTGATAGCACTTTTGGGGCTTGGTCTTGAGTGTTAGCTGGAGGTGAGCCAGTTTCAGATACATCTTGAGGGATAGACAGAGGGGAGAGAGGGGTAAAGTTTGAGCTAAATTTATCAGCCAGAAGGTTTATTATATCTTCAACCTCAGTCATTGTTCACAATCAGTGTACCTCATTGCTGCATTGTGCTTTTGAGATTACAAACATAACCAAAAAATGCCATGTGATTGTCTTAGCTTGAGTAGCTATTTTAGCTTCATACTTAGCTTTGGTGGATTTTATTAAGCTTCTGAGTTATTTGTTTATTTCAGTAACAAGGACTCTAACATTCTAGGGATTACTCTTTCTAATTTTGGTCAAAATTCTTTTTCAGTTATTATAAAGCTTGTTGATATTATGGTTCCACCATGTGGGTTTGTTTCTGGGGTTTGCTGTGGGCTTGTTCCTATGGGTACAGTTGTATCTGTGCAGCTGTTTATATGCTGGTATAGTGTGGTGGTGTATGTTTCTGCATATTCAGTGGAATTAACTGGGTTTGGTGGGGATTTGAAGCTTGCCAATGTATCACTTAGGAGTAGATAGTTTGTCTTAAAGACATTTCTAAAGGCACAGCAGGTGGAAGGGATTTATTTTGAAGGAGACTAGTTTATGGTCAGACCTAACAAGTGATAACGATATGCAAAGGGTGGTGCATGATGCTTCCATATTAGAAAGGGCAAGATCCAAGATGCTATTCCTCCAGTGGGTACTCTAATTGTTCCAGTCCATTTATATTGACAAAGTCCAGGAATCTCTGTGCTTGTGCACTGTTGATGGTGTAGATTTCGCAGTCTATAGTTGGATAGTTTAAATCACATTGGAAAATCATATTGGGTTTAATATTGAGTAATTATAGTTCCTGTAAATAGGCATTGTGGCTTTCTTGTGTCATAGAGGGTGTTCTTTAGCTAGCTAATTTATGGTACAGGTCTTTTCTGATTTATTTTAGGTTAAATGCCAAGTACAGGTTTATCTCCCACCATCTCCTAAACCATCTCCCACACCCATCTCCTAAACCATCTCTCCAACCTTAATCTCTCCCAGAATACCTTATCCTGGTTCTATAGCTATCTCTCCAATAGATCTCAAGCTGTAAAATGGGGAACAGGCACCTCAATCTTCCTTCCCACCACCACTGGGGTTCCCCAGGGATCCACACTCGGTCCAATGCTGTTTAACATCTTTATTAACAATTTCCACAAAGCCATACCCAATATCAAAATTGTACAATATGCAGACGGTTCCACATTAATCTGCAGTGCCACCAACCTCCCAGAGCTTCAGACACTGACCCAAGCTGCTTTCTCCACCACTGAAAATTGGATGCTTCAGAATCACCTCTCACTAAATGCCAATAAATCCAAAATGCTATTATTCTCTCCCTCAAAAGCTTCCCCTCTTGATAAAAACTCATTCCAAATAATTAGCCAAAACAACTCCACTATAGAGGTTGTTCCCTTTGCCAAACTACTTGGGGTCACTATTGATGAACACCAGAAATTCGACACTCGCATCCAGCAAAACATTAAGAAAGCCCATATAAAACTTAGTATGCTATACAGGAACATCCAATTTATGTCTCCTTCCACCATACAAATGCTTGCCACTACCTATCTACTCCCCTCACTAATGTATGGTGCTCCTCTATTAACTAACTTATCTGCCACACTCACTTCAAAATTGGAAGTCTGTTATAATAAGATTTCTAAATTTGTCACCAAAACCATATACTCCTCCCATCTCTGTATTGCCCTTAATTAATTACACTGGCTTGAACTCTCCAAACATCTAGACTATCTTCAGATTACCACAGCCCACAAACTAATCATTCAACCCTCTAAGTGCCCTGCTCCATGCAACATCCTTCTCCCCTACACCCCTCAGAGAATTCTCAGATCTACTCACCAAAATCAAATCTATGTCTGAAAACCCAGTTGTCCTGCTGGTCAGCTCCTGCTATCATTTTCCTTAGCAAAAAATGGAATTATCTTCCTTCCTCTCTAAGGACCTGTGCAAACTTTGAAAACTTTAAATCTCAGTTACATTCCTACCTTTACTCTAACAGAAAATGCAACTGCATTCTCCCCACCTAGTCCTATAATTCTCTCTCCACCTCTAAACCCCTCTCCAGCTATGATTACTAGCCTCTCTAGCTATGATCTATAGGCAACCACACATCTGTACATATTGTAAATATCAAATTTGTACCATGTACCTAAGAATCTACACCTGCTCTCTAACATGAAATGTAACTGTAAATTGTTCATGAATAATATTGTGTCTGTATCTAAAGGTAACATGTACCTAAGAAATTATACCTGCTCTCTAGCATGAAACATAATTGTAAATTGCTCTTCTTTTATATATTGTATCTGTATCTAAGCTTTGTAACATGGAGCTTTTCTCCCCAGGTCTCCACTGAAAATGGACTCTCTGAGCCCAGTGGACATCCCCGGTCACCAAACTGGAAATAAATAAATAAATAAATAATCTATCTATCTATCTATCTATCTGTCTATCTATCTATCCATCTAGATATATATATATATATATATATATATATATATTATAGCTAGATATATCTAATTTATATATCTAATATATATATATATATATATATATATATATATATATATATATATATATATATATATGCATATGTATATATATATATATATATATATATAGAGAGAGAGAGAGAGAGAGTATATATATATATATATATATATATACAGAGAGAGAGAGAAAGAGAGAGATGCACACAACATATATAATTGTGTGTGTATGGATGTACTTACTAGGATTGAAACACTTGAACGTTATCCACAAAAGAATGCATGCATGAGGAAAATCTTCACTGAATTCAAACTAAAAGTTTTTGTAAAAAAATTGTTTTTGCAGGGGGCAAATATAAGGAATATATAAGGATATAAGGAACCTGAGGAACATTGTGCTTGAAACCTGCAAAGTTCTGATGATCTATTTTCTGTGCTCACACTGAGAGAAACCTTTAACCTGGTGAGTGAACTCCTGAATTCGAAATTGCAGAAATGAAACATGTTATATCAGCTTGAGACTGAAGGAAAGTTGTTTAGCTGAAAATACTGGAAAGGTCATAGTACACCACTTTAGCTTCAGAATGTTGGGCAGAATACAGATGTCAGAATAGTTAGTGAGGTAGTTATGTGGTGAATAGGACCAGCTGTTAGACTACATTATGAAGTTAGTTTTAGTAGCAATATGCCTACATGAGGTGCCTCACATGTCAAACTAGACAAAATCAACATTGTTAAATAGTTTTAAGAATCTAAATACTATAAGTAGAATACAAAGAAATAAAATACTTGAATATCAATGAAAGCAACTCTATTCTATTATAAATTCAAATGAAAATGTAATTACTTATATATTTGTGTATATCCTCTGGAACAGCTATACATCATTTAAGACCATTTATATCTAGCTAAAATGGATATTCCTGAACATTCCTGTAACTGATGAGGTAGTCCAGTCCACTAGATATAAGCTGGATAAGAGAAAGTCCTTCTGCCATGTGTTTCATCTCACAACCTGAAAACTGCAAGAAGTTACTCAACAGCTGAGAAGAGTGAGTGAACAGTCAAACAGGACATTGACATGACAAACAAACAAGGCCCAGGTTATTTAGGGCACTTTAGGTGACATAAAGCAGTTTAATTCTTAATCAGCAGACAGCTAATGCTGCTGCTGCAGACAGGAGCACCATAATTGTACTGGGATTTGCCCATTAGTAACATGGAGGTGGTATTCTGAACCCATTCTAGGTCCTCCAGGTGCGTGCCCAGTAGCCCAAAGTACAAGGCTTTGCAGCAGTCAGATATGTGCAGACCAGTGCATATATAACCACAGAAATGTACACATAGGAAATGAGATGCTTCATCTGAGCAGTATTCCACAGATGAACATCGACATCTTTGCAGTGACAGAGACCTGGTTCAAGGCTCCAGAGAGCACCCCTGCATTACCAGGCTATAATTCATATTGCACCTTTCAGCCACCTAACCTGGACCTAAACACTAAAGGTGGCGACATGTCCATATTCATTAAGGATATCCACACCTCCAGGCTAGTTACTCAACATAATGCATCCGAAATTATCCAAGTGCAACTAACACTGGGCAAGACTGCAGTCCAGGTTGTAGCTTGTTACAGATCCCCCACCATGCCCCATGATTCCCACTCTTCATTTCTTAAGATACTGGAAAATATTAAGGTACAGCCCAATATCTTAATTATGGGTGATTTTAGCTACCCCACCATCAACTGAGAATACTAGTCATGTACCAACTCATTCACTCAACGTTTTCTGGAATTCATAAATTCCAGCGCCTTGGATCAGCTTGTCCACACCCCCATCAGGGGCAGCAATATCCTGGATCTGGTCATTACCAATATGGGTAACCGGTGTTTCATGCCAGAGGTCAACACCTCACTGGTCAGATACGACCACAAGCTAATCACCCTAGACATCCATATCCCACCCCCACCCCCCATTAAGGAAACCACCATCAAAAACTACTCCAAAGCCAACTTCATGCTTCTTAAGACAGAAGTGGCAAACTTCACGACACCCATGCAGATGGAAAATAGAGGTACGGAGTCTTACACAAATGCACTGTATAAGCACATACACAAGTGCATGGATCATGCCATTCCTAACAGAAGCAAGATGCTATCCTCCAAAAAAAGGAAGCCAATCTGGTGGACCCTGCCATAAACCAACTCTACAACAGAAGGAAGATGCTGTTGCAAAAAAAAAGTAAAATCCCAAGATTGGAGGAACTCCCTGGTCAGCCTCAGCAAGAAGCTGAGATCCCTCATAAAAATCCTCCAAAGCCAGTTATGAAAATAAAATCAACACTGATTCCAAAGACAACCACAAAACATTCTACAGCTATGTCAAGAATCTCAATGGCAACACTCAGATCTGCTCTGAGCTACAGCACAATGGCACTAAATATACAGACCCAACCGATATTGCCAACATCCTGACAGATAGGTTCAGTGTTAACTTTACCCCCCTCTTAACCTCCAAAGGGCCCATCTTAATACCAGAAGAATGCAAAGCCCCTGTAATCATGGATGAACAAGCAAAGACCACTCTCCAAAGCCAAGAACACAGCATCCATGGGACCAGACAGCATCCCAGGCTGTGTACTGCATGAACTACAGAACGAACTGGCACCCCACCTAAGTACCATGTTCAATCATAGTCTTACCTCAGGCTATGTGCCTACTGAATGGCGCACAGTGATGGTTATCCTTCTCCACAAAGGGGGTGCCACCACAGACCCCGGAAACTACTGCCCCATTAGCCTGATGAGCCTGGTCTGCAAGTCCATGGAACGTATCATTTTGAAGCTTATAAACAAAGACATAGGTAACCTCCAAACCCTGGACCCCACTCAGTTTGGGTTTGTAAAAGGTAGATCATGTCTACTAAACCTGATTCACTTCTTTGAAGCAGTCACTAGAGCCATAGATGAAGGCATGGTAGTGCACACATCCTATCTTGACCTCGCCAACACTTTTGATACCATTCCCCACTCTGGAATTATAGATAAACTCACTAAACTGGGCATAAATCCCTGTCACAAGATGGGTGGCCAACTGGCTCACTGACAGAACCCACAGAGTAAAAGTAGCTAACTCCAAGTCCAACTTCAGACCAGTGACGAGTGGAGTACCACAGGGTTCGGTCCTGGGTCCTCTCCTATTCAGTATCTACTTCTCTGAAGTGCAGACCAACACAGAAGGTCTTTGGCTAACAAAGTTTGCAGATGACCACAAACTGGGAGCCATAATAGAATCACCTAATGATGTAGACATTTTACAAAAGGGCCTCACAGAGACAGATGCTTGGTATCAAAGTCATGGCCTCAAGTTCAGTGCCAAGAAGTGCATTGTCATCCCCTTTGGGAAAAACTCAGTACCCATGAATTACCACATAGGCAGTAGCTCACTAAACAGTGAAGGTTTGATAAGAGACCTCGGGACACAGGTGGACAGTAGTCTCTCCTTTGATAACCACATCACCACAGTAGTCAGGAAATCCTTTTACATGGCACACCTCATCACAAAAGGGTTCTCCTCTAGAAAAAAGGAGGTCATTGTTCCTCTCTACTCATCCCTCATCAGACCCATTATAGAGTACAATGCCCCGTTTGGCATGTATCTCACAAGACACCTACAACAATTGGAAAGGTCACAGAAATGCCTCACTAAGAGGGTTACTGTCCTCAAACAGATGCCATACGCAGACCATCTCAAAAAACTCCAGCTCTACTCCGTCGCATATCACCTACTCAGAGGCAATCTCTGCCTAACATACAAAGTTATGTCAAACCCAGAGCTGTTAGACATGCTACACTTAAAGAAATCCCAATCTCTCCGAACTACACACTCCAGGTTCCTAAACCTTGTCACTACAATAAACAGAACATGCTGGAGGGATAGATTCCTGTCCCAGAGACTTCCCATACTCTGAAACAAACTACCCATTCATGTCAAGCAAAGCTCCTCATTGGCCATCTTTAAGAAAAATCTTAATGACTGGATGGGAAATAGAAAATTCACCCCGGGGATCACTTCTGTGGCACTGCTTGACAGGGGCACAGGAAAATAATTTTCTTGGGTGGCAAAAGCCAGGGAACTTTTTGGCTAGGCTTATATAGGCCCCAGGGCCAATAGCCTAGTACCTACCTATGAACCTATGAACCTAAGATGTAGTTCTCCTCTTGTCCATTGAACAGCACTATATTTGCTAGGGTCACACCAAAACAGTGCACTCTCCACAAAATATCCAACTGACTCATACAGTTAATGAAGAAGGGTGAAATCAGAGATACGGCAGAGGACCATATGATCTCGACAAGACTGAATCTTAGTCACTGACTCTCATCTAGCAGACAAAATTCATCTAAGTACTCTTCATGAGATCCAGAAGTCAACAGCTAATTCCCAGAAAAGGAAAGGTATATCTCAGTGCAACAATAACTTAAAACTTCCTTTCATATTTTTTCTTTGTGGTGATTAAGAACAGCATACTGTGTAAACATGCTATTTGATGTTTGGGGTAATTTGGGGTTTCCAGCAGTATGATAACGCTATGACTACTGCTTTTTAGTCTACCTCAGAAATAGTGGAGAAACTGCCTAAAACACTTGGCTGCCTCATTTAAAGGGACATTGCTTTCAGCACACCTGCCATGCTGTTTTACGTGCATGCACTTATTCTGCCAGTTACAGGAAAGGGGCTGAATTGAAGGTAACAATGGGTGGTTTCCATTTCTCCAAGAGACAAATCCTGAGGTACTGGTACTCTGTGTGGCCAGATGCATTTATGTGTTCTTCTACTGTTTATGTCTTTGAAAAAAAATGAGAGGATTTGTGCATGCTTGCCATTTCTGAGCAGCTGGAACTCTGCTTATTGTCTGGTGTTCTGCATAGAATGTGGTCTTAACAAATTGTGATACCAGTAAAGTTCATTGGGGGTTGAGTGGGCTTTTGGGCTGCAGGAGCATGTTCAGTGGTGAGGAGAGGGCCGGGAGTAATGGCAGTTGGTCACAAATGTGCCCAGCAAAATTAACAGTAGAGGGAGTGCTTTGTATACCTCACCATTGTCTCTAAATAATTAAAAGCTGCACATTCACCATAAATCAGTGTATTTTTATTTTTTTTTTCATTTTTTTCTCTCTTGGCACAAGTGGTGTACATGGGCCATGGATTCCATTTTGAAGGTGTGTGTGCCTCTATTGTTGCTCATTGGGGTTCTTCATTTCGAGGGTCCATGTTGGTTGGATCTGAAGGTTTTGTGATGCTTAGCTTATATTGAGCAGAGTCAATCACACTTGTGTTGACTGTGTTCAGTACTGCTTTATGGGCCAGTTGGTAGCTGAATTTGGTTTAGGCTCATCATTCTCATTTTTCTGACCAGCTTAATCTTGGAGAAGGTATGTTGCATGAGCAAGTGAAAGAGTGGGTGGATGGTGGGCCATGATCGGGCTGGGGACTGACATGTTGGGTCAGTTATGGTGGT
Source organism: Protopterus annectens (assembly GCF_019279795.1). Classification (NCBI taxonomy): domain Eukaryota; kingdom Metazoa; phylum Chordata; order Ceratodontiformes; family Protopteridae; genus Protopterus; species Protopterus annectens. The sequence goes on from NC_056731.1 coordinate 422,404,738, forward strand.
ATTTGTGGCAATCTTGAGCTAGGTCAGTTATGATGGTATTGTGGTGATTTTGCACTGGATAACACAATTGGCTTTGCATATTTCTTAACAATTAATGTTCTGGATTTGGGTGACTGTTTTTCTAGGCTTATGTGGCAATGCACGTGTACTTGGCTGTTGGGTTGTAGAGCCAGATTTTGCAGATGGTCCAGATTTTGCCTTGTGTGTTTCATCTGTTCCTCATGGACCTGTGGTTGACTGGCAGCAAACTTGAGGTCCCCTAGGTGTTGGCATCATGCCTCTTGACTGCACAGATTTTGGTTGGGTCCATTTTTTCCCTCATGTTTTTGCTCTGTTCCTCATGGACTTTGAGATTTTATGGAATTTTGTGACAAATCAGTGAGGAAGTAATTCATTGGTGATGACAGAGTTTCAGTCTTTGTGTCCTTCAGAGGATGTGTGATGGTGTGGGATCTTTTATTCAAGCAACGTTCTAGGTCTGCACAAGCACTACAATGACACAATACCTGACACACAGTTTGGCAGACTACCTACCATAAGGGCATGTTTTTCTACCAGGTTGTGTGCTCATGCACATGATGTAAGAGGGAAAAGAAAATCATCTTCAGATTGAAACATTCCCTCCCCAAACTAAGAATTAATCTTAGCACTGGCTAACTGACTGTGTTGTCTGCAGACAGACAGGAGTGCATGCACCCCACAGCTTTTCGTGGTCTGATCTGTCAGGAAAACTTGGGAGACTGGCAGCATTAACTTTAGTTATGTCTTATAGAAATTAGTATAAATTATGCTGCCATTATATTTTAAATATTGTAGCAAAAATAAATGTCCCACTGTAAGTAAGTAGATAGTACAAGGCAACAGTACATGAATTTTGTCTCTTGCTGTGATTTGTCAATCACAGCAGTAAACAGCTCAAATTACCTTTGCCACTTTGACAGATGAAGGGGAGGTGTTTGGGAGGAGGGGAGATGAGTTTAAGGACTATGACTCAGTCATAACAAAAGAAAGAAAACTGGTCACCTTAGAAAGAAAAAGAAGTAACAGACACTGAGAATACTGTTGTGTGTCATTATCTCTGTTTGTTTCTTAAGTACTCATTGAAAAGCAAGAAATGGTAATTACACCTGACTGACTAAATGAAAGCATGGTATATGTGAAAACACTTAAGTCAATTCATTGACAGGAGCTTGGGGGCTATGATGTAATATTTTAAAGTCAAATACTGCATTGTGGGATAACTAGAGGTAGACTGAAAAGTTAAGATGCTGTACCCCATGTGGGCAGACTCTGGAATTACATTTAAAAATATATAAATAAGTGTATAGAGTCCAAAAGTGTGTTAAAATGTAGGAAAATCAAGACATGATGAAATAAACATGTTTTTTCAGTTTGTGGGTGCAGTTCACCTTTAATAATTGTAAGACCTTGGTGGAAAACAGACAGTAAGTGAACCCATCCACCTTACACCATCACAGCTTCAGTGAATCTGGTGCCACATGAGCAGTAGACCCCAGGCAAAAGATTTTTTTGTGTGTGTGTGTGTGTGTGTGTGTGTGTGTGTGTGTGTGTGTGTGTGTGTGTGTGTGTGTGTGTGTGTGTGTGTGTGTTCTGTACTCACTCACTCATATTAGGCAGGGTTACAGCAATTAGCTTAGTGCACTTAGGGTGGATTGCCCAATCTACCATAGAATTACTGCCTCATTAGACAAGCCAGTGGAGATTACCTATCAGTGCACAGCAATATGATCCCATATTTCCACTGTGTAATGTTTGATATTAGTCTGTGCCACTGCCATCACATGATCAGTGTATGGTAAGTACATCTTCACTCCATGCCATGCCACAACATCAGCTGGAATGAGTTAAGTCACCCTGTTATTATATTATGGTTGAGATCAAATATTCATATGTGCAGTATTGGTGTTGTGCTAAATTTGATAACGTTTACCTAAATATTTCTCCTTAGTTTCACTTTATAATAATTATAAATCTATCTTTAATTACATTAGGATATTAAGAAAAAAAAAATACCAAGCAATGCACTTTAATCCAAAATGGCATAATCCACTCTAGCTCTAAGGATATTACTAATACATAGGCAGAAAATTCAGTATGAACTTCATCCCAGAAATAGTCATTGAAATTCTGCAAATATCAGAATCCCTTAGATGCCTCAAGATCATAAGGGGACCTATTCTGACTGCACTCACAAAATCTAAAATTACCATGTCCTGGGTCCGGACAATATACCAGGATATGTAAACTTATGAAGCCAAATATGTCCTAAAAGAACTCTTCCACAACTTATTAAATTTAAGATAAACCCAGGTTATGTCTGTGAAGCAAGCAGAATGTCTTGTCATACCTATTCACAAGGGGTCCCTACCACAAACCTCATAAACTGTAGACCTATTTACCTTACTAGCATAATCTGTAAAGCCATGGAATGTATAATGTCTGATTTCTAAAATTACAGTATCAGATAACTGAAAATATTAGGACCTCAATAGTTTGATATTGTCAGGGATAGGTCATATCTACTAAACAGTCTAGTAAACTTCTTCTGAAAGATCACATAGGTGGTGGATAGTGGGCCACACAGTCCATAGAACATATCTGAATCTGGCAAAATTGTTTGATACCATCCCACTTGCATGGTATTGTTACGGAGCTAAAAAGTGTTATTGTGGACCCTTATCTAGTAAGATGGATAGCAAGCAGATTGAAGGACACCATCTATAATTAAGATGACAGATACCACCTCAGAAAGCAAAAAGATACCTAATGATGTACCTCACTGGTCACTGCTGGGATTTCTGTTTTTTTGCCATTTACTTCTACGAGTTTCAAATCACAAACCCAGACCTTTGGTTAACTAAATTTGCTGATAACCGTAAAAATTAAACCTGAAAAACTAATGGCGTACAGAAAAAGAGCAAAAGTTACATCCAAAAAAGTACAGTATTGTCACATTTAGTAAACAGCTGTTATCCACAACTTACAGCATTGCCAATACCCCACTCAAAACTGACATAGTAGTCATGGATTTTGGCATCTTTTCTTGACAACTACATAGCTTTAATATTCAGAAAATCCTTCTAACTAGCCCATCTGATACCTAAAAGCATCTCATTCATGTAAAAAAGAAGTTATCATTTATTTGTAATCAGCTCTGATCAGACTAGCTCTAAAGTACAATGCCCCATTTGGCATGTGTTTTTCCAGACAAATAATAAAAAAAAGCTCATTTAAGCCTATAACAACTTTTGTATGTGTCCAGTTAGCACCCATAGTTTCTCATGGCATCCATACCTTTTTTGGGGTCTATCTACTTTAACTAGGTGAATTACCAGCTAATAATAGGCAGCATTAGAAAGGGCAAAGATTAATTAATAAAATGACACTAAGACTGTTAATGTGGGATGTTCCCGAGTAGAGAAATGAATCAATTTTTGTCAATTATTATTCATATTTTCATATTTTAAGTTCATATTTTTATAACTGAGAGACAATGCTATTGTGGGATATGGTGCGAAATGCTATGATGGGAGATGGGAAAATTCATTGTCTATGCCCATTTATATTGTTATGATATGAAGTAGTACCATCTGTACCAGGGAGCCTAGGGCTGTGCATGTGTAACATATGCCAGCACAGCCAGCTGGAGTTTTGTAAATAATTTTATGTCATTTGACTATCACACTGATTAGTACAGATGTTTGTGTTAAAAATGCATTTGTAATGTTGCTTGTATTAAAAATGCATCAACAATGAATCCTGCTGGACAGAAAAGAGATACACATGTAAGTCAGACAGTATTATTATAACTGATTAAATGTATATGTTTTAACAGAGAATTCTGGAAGGGAAGGTTAATCTCAGACCAGATAATTTTGAAAAATAGGTTGAAAATTAAATGGGCTGGTTTTAGCCCATAAAGATTTTTTCTTGCAAGTCTGGTTGCAGCCAGAGACCACAATGTCTGTGAAAATCAGGACTATGAATCAGGACTATGAATCTTACTGTATTGTCCTTAGGGGGTGAACTTGCTACCCTGGAAGGGTTGAAGTTTTTTGAAACTGTTTTATAGCTTTCAGATGCTGCAACAGATCTTAGCAAACCTCTGGGTGTGAATTGTACTAAAGTCAGGTGACCGGCTGTGATGTCATTCTATAACGGGCAATGAAAGGATTTTTTAGATATTAGTGAGAGAGAGATGATGGAACTCTCACAGCAGAACTTTGTTTTTGTAACCTGACAGGAAAGACCACTCACAGATATCGCACACAACCTCACATCCCATCTTGCCTTGCTGTAGTAAGCAACGCAACACTCATCATCTTGCCTTGCTGTAGTAAGTAACTTAACTAGGGAACACTAATTCTTTAGTCAGTCAGGAAAATATAGTGAGATTAATTAAGTATTGTTTTTTCTGTATCTGTGTGAATCTATCCAACTTTGTTATTTGTTATATCTACTGTGACGGAAACTCTGGTATTTACTGTAACTAGATATTCAGTATTCGCATGTTTTCTATTTTATTATTTATTACTAAATATTTCTATACCTTTCATTGTGGCTGGTCTTTTAGAGAATACTTTTAACGTCTTAAGAGTACTTATGCTTATTTTAGTGACACTGTGGCCACTCCTGAAAACCTTGCTGCATTGGTCAAACTCTAGCATTTGTATTAGTATTAATTTTACTCAGTATAAATGGGCACCCTTGTAAGAGCCTTAGAGTACCTGACTGGTGGCAGCAGAATTTTATAGTCTGCGCAGAGGGGACACAGCTGGTAAATCTGCGCCAGTCTTTCCCACGTGTGTGTGTGTGTGTGTGTGTGTGTGTGTGTGTGTGTGTGTGTGTGTGTGTGTGTGTGTGTGTGAAAATAAAATATCCAAATGTGTGTGTCAGCTACTTGGAAAAGGGGCAAAGAGTTCCAAAGTTGTCAGTGTGGAGTCTTGTTTGGGGCCTGGAGACAGAGTCCAACCCCAGGCCTGGAGTGTGCTCCCAGTGTTCCCTAAAGGGAAATTGCGCTTGGTGTTGAGAGCTGCATCTGAAAATACTGTGTGTATCCATTTTGTTCCTAGTGGTCATCCCTCACCTGTGTCAGTGGTTAGGATTGAGGCTTCTTGATTACTTGCACAGAGTAGGGACCATTACATATTGGTGGCAGCTGGGTGGGATATTAATTGAACTTCAGTAGCCTGTGGGCAGTTGTCACTGAAGGTGTGTGTGCTCTCAGCACCCACAAGATAAACATACAGAGTTTCATTTTCACAACAGTTTTATTTATTTTTTGTTAGTTTAGTTTAGTCAGGAAAAGCAGGCAAATATGTCAGCAGAGGATTATGGCAAGCTGACAAAGAACCAAAGTATGTGAAGCCAAAGGACTGGTGCATGGCAACCTGACTAAAGAAGAAATTATTTTAGCCTTAATCTCAGCTGCAGCATGGACTAGCAACCAGGAAGACAACCAGTCTGGTGATGGGGATGTGCAGCCTTCAGAAACAGGACAGTTCACCTTTTCCTCAGATGACTTAAAAGCCCATGTGGAGTTAATGAGACCTGAATTGGATGTCAAACATTTGGAATTGGAATCAGCCAACAGATTACAGCATTTGGAGGCTGAAGAAAAGGAGAAACAGCTCCAGCATTAGAGGGAGATGCTGATTCTTCATCAGGGTCATAGAGGTAATGGGGAAGTGAATAACCAAACCCCAGAAGCAGTAAAGGTCAGTAAATTCTTCCACAGTTTACAGAGGGTGATAGTTTTATTCATATATTTGAAAGAGTATATAAACAGCATAATGCTGACCAAGGTCTCTGGGTACAGTTCCTGACCCACTTTACTCCATGGTAAAGCTGTAACTGCTGTTTCTAAATTGTCTAATTCTGATTGCTTAAACTATGATAAAGTTAGACAATGTTTATTGGAATATTTTAAGTTAACACCTGAAGCTTACAGAAAAAAATGTTTTGTGAGCATAGATGCAAGGCAGATGAAGTGTATGTGATTATATTTATGAGTTAAGCACTTATTTTCATAGGTGGGTGTCAGGTCACCACTTTTGAAAGGCTGGCAGACCCTTTAGTGAGGGAACAAACCCTTAGCACTTTGCCTGAGGACATGCAAATCTGGTTGGCAGACCAGGCATGTAACAATGCAGATAAGCTGGGGTGAAACGGGATCTTTACTTAGCAAGCAGGGCACTACTGCACAAGAAGGGGATACCCAGTGCTGCACATGGATACAAGGGAACCCATGATGGGCAACCTAAACCACCCCAACAGAGTCCACCAGTAACAGGGGAAGCCACTAGTTTAGGTACATGGCCAGAATCTTGGGTTAAATGTTTTAAATGTAACCAGAGGTACCATGTGGCATACAAATGTCAACTGAAGCAAGGTGGGGAACAAATGTTGAGGGAGACAGCAAGTGGGAATAACACCATGCCAGTGGTAAGTTGTCTAGAGACAACAGGAGTACCAAACTATCACTGGCATTTGTACCCTGTATTAGTGGATGGAAGACAGGCCACTGCTAAGAGAGACAAACCTCTAACTTAACCATTGTGAAGCCTGCAGTGGTTAAAGAGGAGCAATACTTTCTTGGGCAATGCACTCCAGTCAGAGCTTTAGGAGGGACCAATTCCAAACACCTTTGGCCAGGGTTCACCTTGACTGAGCGGGTGGAAAAGGAAGCAAGCAGGTAGGTGTGTTTGAGGATATCCCTGCAGATGTCTTTATAGGGAATGATTTTTAATGATGCAGTACCTTGTGTGCATGCAGTTTTACTCAATCAGGCATGTGGGTCTGGGAGCCTGGAGGAGACCCAGACAGACACCACACCTGAAGCTGGGGCTGGTGATGTGGCTATTTCAGGGGGAGCTACCCTGTAGCAGTGAGCTTGAAAGTCATCCATAGATACTGGTAGGTACTGATTATCCTGTGGACACAGTGACTCCAAGGACAGAGGTGAGTGGTATTACCCAGAATGCCCTGAGGCACCTCTGTCAGAAGATACCAGGCTTTCTGTGAAAAGGGAGCTGGGAAGGGTCATAAATGTGGAGTTGAGACAGGCTCTGCTTTTGGACCCTACCTTACGAAGCTTGAGAGAGGTTGATAAGGAGGCACCTGATTCTCAAGGAAAAGGGGAGTCTGTATACTGGAACAAAATGTTGCTGTATAAAGAGTGGACCCTGAGGTAGGGCTAAAGGGTGATGTAATACAGAAGTTGGTAGTGCCCAGACCTTACCATTCGGCCTTTCTAGCTACAGCCCATGACATTCCTTTTGCAGGTCATATGGGCATAAAGCATACCAACAGACGTATTATGCAGAACATTTATTGGCCTGGGATTGCAAGGGATGAAATAGGATACTGCAGGACCTGTGAGCAGTGCCAAAAGGTAGGCAAGGTAGAAGACAAGGTCACAGCTACTTTGATGCATTTGCCTGTGTTTGAAGAGCCATTTCAGAGGGTAGCTATGGATATTGTGGGCCCTCTAAGTACTCCAAGTTCCACTGGAAAGAGGTATACCCTGGTGGTATTAGATTATGCTACTAGATACTCTGAGGTGGTGGCTCTATCCTTCATTGAGGCAGAGAATGTGACAAATGCTTTATTCCAGATTTTCAGCAGGGTAGGTTTCTCAAGTGAAATACTGACTGACAGAGGTGCCAATTTCATGTCAGACCTGCTGGCTTGTCTGTGGAAGTGCTGTGGGTTGAAGCACTTAAAGACCATGCCTACAACCTCCAGACTAATGTTTTTGTGGAGAGGTTAAACTCTGCACTAAAGACCATGCTGCAGGCATTTGCTAACCAGTTTAAGAGAGAGTGGGACACATATTTGTCCCATCTGCTATTTGCATACAGAGAGGTACCCCAGGAATCCACAGGTGTTTCACCCTTTGAGTTGCTGTATGGGCATAGGGTGAGGAGGCCTTTAGATTGGATTTGTGATGAGTGGGAGGGTGAGTGTGAATTCCACATGGAGTCTGTTGTGACATATGTCCTAAACCTCAGGACAATGCTTAGGGAACTCATGGGCTTGGCCCAGGAGAACCTGGCAGGAGCCCAACAGCAGATAAAGGTCTGGTATAACAGGAATGCTTGCACCTGAGAGTATGCTGTGGGACAGCAGATTATGGTGCTCATTCCTGTCAGACACAATAAGCTGCAGGTAGCTTGGAAGGGACCCTTCAAAGTGTTAAGGAAGGTCAGTGATGTTAATTCCATAGTAAACCTGCTAGGCAGGAGGCAGGGGCACAAATTGTACCATGTTAACATGGTGAAGTCTTACCATGGTAGGGAGGCCCTGGTGCTAAGTATTTGCAATGGATGGCAGGAGGAGTCTGAGGGGGATCTGGTGACTGAACTCCTGAGTGAGGCTCTGACTGACACCTTAGTGGAAGGGGTAGCAATTTCCCAGTGGCTACAGTGGATATCACCTACCTAGGTTTGAGAAATCCTAGCAGTGTTACAGGAGTTTGGGGGCATGTTTAGTGGGAAACCTGGATGCACCCACCTGGTGCAGCACAGTAGTGGGGTCAGCAATGCCATTGCAGATGGGCTGTCAAGAAAGGTATAGGTTAATGTGTTCCCACAGGCCCATTTCTCTCAAGCAACATTTTTCCAGGGTCACTTGAAAAACTAGCTTGAATCTTCAAAGGGGGAGAGATGTGATGATATGAGATAGTGTCATCTGTGCCAGGGAGGATAGGGCAGTGCATGTGTAACATATGCCAGCATAGCTAGCTGCAGGTTTGTAAATGATGTTATGTCATTTGACTGTCACACTGATTTGTACAGATGCTTGTGCTAAAAACAATGTATTTGTAAAGTTGCTTGTGTTAAAAATGTATCAACAGTGGGTCCTGCTGGGCAGAAAAGAGATATACGTGTATGTCAGACAGTATTATTATAACTGATTAAATGTGTATGTTTAACAAGGAATGCTGAAATGGAAGAGGTTAATCTCAGTCCAGCTAATTTTGAAAAATAGGTTGAAAATTAAATATGTTGGTTTTAGGCCATAAAGATTTTATCTTATAGGTATGATTGCAGCCAGAGGCAAAAATGTGTGGGAAAACCAGGACTAGAAATCTTACTGTATTGTCCTTAGGGTGAACTAATTGCTACCCTGGAAGGGTGGAAGTGTTTGAAATTGTTTTATAGCTTTCAGATGCTGCAACAGATCTTAGCAACAGATCTTAGCAAAGCTCTAGGTGTGTATTGTACCAAAGTCAGGTGTCCAGATGTGGTGTGATTTTATAACCAGCACTGAAAGGATTTTTTAGATATTAGTGAGAGATATGATGGAAGTCTCACAGTAGCAATTTGTTTTTCAGAACCTGACAGGAATGATCTCTCACAGATATCTCACAGAACCTCCCACTTTATCTTTACATGCTGTTGTAATCAACTCAACACTCATCATCTTGCCTTACTATACTAAGTAACTTAACTAGGGAACAATAATTATTTAGTCATTCAGGAAAATATAGTGGGATTAGTTAAATATTGTTTTTCCTGCATCTGTGTAAATCTATCCAACTATGTTATTTTTTTGTACCTGCTGTGATTGAAACTCTGGTGTTTAACGTTACTAGATATTTAGTATTCTCATGCTTTCTATTTTATTATTTATTATTAAACATTTCTATACCTTTAATTGTGGCTGATCTTTTAGATCATACTTTTAAGATCTTAAGAGTGCTTATGCTTATTTTAGTGACACTGTGGCCGCTCCTAAAAGACTTGCTGAATTGGTCAAGCTCTGCCATTTGTATTAGTATTCATTTTACTCAGTGCAATTGGGTACCCTTGAAAGAGTCTTAGAGTAGCTGACTGGTGGCAGCATAATTACCTTATAGTCTGGGCAGGGTGGCAGAGGAGGTAAATCTGTGCCAGCTTTTCCCAAGTGTGTGTGTGTGTGTGTGTGTGTGTGTGTGTGTGTGTGTGTGTGTGTGTGTGTGTGTGTGTGTGTGTGTGTGTGTGTGTGTGTGTGTGTGTGTGTGTGTGTGTGTGTCAGCTACATGGAACAGAGATACAAAGCTCTAAAGTGGTCAGTGTGGAGTCTTGTTTGGGGCCTGGAGACAGAGAGTCTAGCCCCAGGTCTGGAGTGTGCTCCCAGTGTGTTCTTAAGGGAAATTGTGCTTAGTGCAGAGAGATGCATCTGAAAATACTGTGTGCATCCATTTTTGTTGCAAATGGCCATCCATCACCATTGTCAGTGGTGAGGGATTGAGGCTCTTTGATTACTGGCCCAGAGTAGGAACCATCACATATGACAACAGAATGGCATTAAATATACTGATCCCAAGGATATTGCCAATATCCTGGCAGATCGATTCAATGCAAATGTCACCCCCCTCTCACCCCCTAAAGGGCCCATCTCAATACTGAAAAATTGCTGAATTCTGGTAATAATGACCACACAGGTAAAAAACGCACTCTCCAAAGCTAAGAATACAGCTTCCATGGGATGAGATGACATCCCAGGCTGTGTACTACGTGAACTACAAAATGAACTGGCACCTCACCTAAGTGTCATGTATAATCATAGCCTCAACTCAGGCTTTGTGCCCACTGAGTGGCGCAACAGCTACAGTTATCCCACTCCACAAGGGGGGATCCACCTTGGATCCCGGAAACTACCACCCCATCAGTCTGACGAGCCTTATCTGCAAGACCATGGAATGTATTATCATGGAACTTATAAACAAACACATTGGCAACCTTCAAACACTGGCCCCACTCAGTTTGGGTTTGTGAAGGGCTGATTTTGTCTTCTGAATCTGATTGACTTCTTCAAATCAGTCTCCAGAGCCATGGACAAGGGTAAGGTGGTCCACACAGCCTATCTGGACCTCACCAAGGCCTTCAACACTATCCCCCACTCTGGAATCATAAATAAACTTACTAAGCTGGGCATTAATCCCTACATCACTCGATAGGTTGCCAATTGGCTTACTGACAGAACCCACACTGTAAAAGTAGCCGACTCCAAATCCAGCTCCAGACAAGTGACAAGTGGAGTACCTCGGGGTTCAGTCCTGGGACCGCTGTTGTTTGGCATTTACTTCTCTGAAGTACAGGCCAACACTAAGGGACTCTGGCTAACAAAGTTCGCAGATGACTGCAAACTGAGAGCCATTATTGAATCCCAAATAATGTGGATATTCTACAAAAGGGCCTTACAGAAACAGATGCTTGGTGCCAGGGCCATGGGCTCAAGCTCAATGCCAAGAAATGTATAGTTATCCCCTTTGGGAAAAAAACATGTACCCATGGATTACCACATAGGTGGCAGCACACTAAGCACCGAAAGTGTGATAAGAGACTTAGGAACACAGGTGGACAGTGGTCTCACCTTCGATAACCACATCACCACAACAGTCAGGAAATCCTTCTATGTGGCACACCTCATCATTAAGAGTTTTTCATCCAGAAAAAAGGAGGTCATTGTCCCACTGTACTCATCTGTCATTAGACCCATTATAGAATACAATGCCCCATTTTGGTATGTACCTCTCAAGACATCTGCAACAACTGGAAAGACTGCAGAAATACCTCACTAGAAGCATCACAGGCCTAAAGCAGATACCCCATGCTGACCATCTTAAAAAAACTCCACCTATACTCTGTCGCATATTGTCTACTTAGAGGCAATCTCTGCTTAACATACAAGGCCATGTCAAACCCAGAGCTGTTGGACATGCTACACTTAAAGAAATCCCAGTCCCTCAGAGACACATGCTCCAGGGATCTAAACCTTGTCATCACAATGAACAAAACATGCTGGAGGGATAGGTTCCTGACCCAGAGACTCCCCAGACTGTAAAATAGACTGCCCATACATGTCAAGCAGAGTGCCTCTATGGCCCTCTTCAAAAGGAACCTTAATGATTGGATGCGAGATAGGAAATTCACCCCGGGGATCACGTCAGTCACCCTGCTAGACAGGGGTCCAGGGAAGTAAATACTGTGGGAAAAATAGCCAGGGAATTGTTATGGCTTGGCTTGTATAGGCCCTAGGGCTGTTAGCCTAGTACCAACCTATGAACCTATGAACATATACCACAATATATTGGACATACTGCAAGTTTTTTTGTTAGTTATTATGGCTATAAGCAATATTTGCATATGTATTTAATGCTTCAAAAACAAATTACTTACCAATTATTAAAGGGCATCAGATGAAACCTTAAATGCTGTTGAGGAAAACTTGTGATTGATATTTGCGCTGCAATTGGCACATCTTGAGCGACATTTAGTGTTATTTATATTGTTAATTATACAATCAAGAATATGTTTTCATATTTTGTAAAAATCTCATTAAGCATTTATCCAAAGAGAAAATTCTTGCTGTTGTGTCAATGTTTATGTCTGATTAACAAAAGTGTTCTTACAATATATGTCTAGGTTGCATAGTTTACAACGTATGACAATTTGTTAATGAAAGTTTAGCAAAAAATGTAACTCTGGGTTTGTGTGCATTATAATATAATATTTATGGAAAGACTGTAAATGCACTTACTGTTTTTGCTGTCGCAGGTATTTCTTACTGATAACATTGGTGTTTGTACAGTTTTAATACCTTGTATTGTCCGCAAAATACTTATATTTCTTTATCTTGTGCTTTTAAGTTGATTTTTCAAAAAATGCTCTGGAATGTAAGGATGTGTATAGGCTGCTAGAGGTGTGACATTACACACCACATAGGTGCTAATGAGATAGAAACGATGCAGAGGTTCCTAACTGAAAATATTATTAGTTTAACCTTAGCTACCAAAGTAGACTTAAAACTCTTTCCTTGCATTTTGCTTCTTATATACTCCTATGTGAAGATTTATGTTTTGCAATCCATGCCATTAAGAACCCAACCTGGCTTGATTATTTGTACCTCCACAAGACAAACTGTGCCACTATTACTTGAACTAAGAATTTATATCTCTATGAAGACATAAACAAAACATGCTCTAGGGACAGATTTATTCCCCAGTGTTTACCCCATTTCAGGAACAGATTGCCTTTATATACAAAACAGGATGACTCCCTCCCATTCTACAGGCCAGCCTTGGTAATTGGATGAGGATCTGCAAATTCTTTCCTGGCCTGGCCAGCTTTGCCCTTCTGGAAGTGAGAGATAATTCATAAGGGTGTGTAATGAAAAGATGCACATAGCTTCTATACTTGCTTGCTTTGTTATGCCTATGATCCTATGATTCTATATAGTTGTATGGTAAGGACAAGTTTTGTAACATAACTACATAATAACAAGAGTGCCATCTGTTTTATTCTTTATTTGTTGTGAAATTTTGGCATGATCTCTGAAGTTATCTGATTAACACACTTCAGAAATGTCACTGCTGTCACTCGGTTAATGCAATTCAAGCAATGCCCCACTCTGGCACAGTCTAATTGTTATGACATTAGGTATATTGCTAACAGAGTTCTCCCTGTTTTGATGTGTCATTTTTGTGGCAATGATCAGAGTTACTGCCTAGACATAATTCATACACCACAGCGGGGCTCCCACTTTTCTGTTTCGTAACACTTGTATGATTGAGAATGCTCATTGTTATATCAGGGTTAGTCCTCCACAGGCAGAATATATTTTATTATATTGAATAATCATTGCATCACTGGGCAGGGGCATTAGAGTCTGTTGATTGTTGCATGACAGACAGGATCCCCTGTTTCATAAAACATAATTACCTCATTAGATAGGATCACTACCGTCACATGATTATTGTATTGTAAACAGATTCTACCAGTCAGGTGTTTAACTGTCATGACATTAAACAAGATAACAGTAATGAAAACAAGTAATTAGTGCACTTTAGCCAGAGTAACAGCTATCATCTGATCAATATACTTAAGGCACAGCCCTCCTACTAAACTGTTTGTCTTATCTTGCAGGATTATTGTCATCACTTAAATAAGATTTATTAAGCAGAGGTACACATCTTTCTCTGTGTAACTCGTACTAGCAGAATGGTTAAGTTTTACAGTATTACTATGAGTAGAATTGGGTGTGGTAAAATTAAACTGCTACTGAATGATTTGCCCACTGATCTAAAAGTGAGACAAATGGCAATGGTTCAGATATGGCAGTGCTGTCCAAAGGTTATGCACAAGAATCCTTGCAGTTCAGCAACTAGCTGGTAGAGAGACAGATAATAGGCAAGAAACTGAATAGGAAGGGCTCACTATTAAAATGTTGTGATTTTCCAGGTGGAGTCCCAAAATGCTGAAAAAAAGACGAAAAATACAGGAGAAGAGTGAATAGCAGACATCACTCTCTTCTTTAAACTTGTTTTTTGCTGAGGGTAAGGCTCTGCATCCACCAATAGGCACAACAGCCAACAACTCCTGACTTATACATACCAACTCCTAGATTGTCATACCTCAAAGCCAAGGAAATATTCCAAGAAATGAAAATCCTGTATTTAATATATGTAAGTCTGGATTTTCGGGCATTCAGTTACCATATTTCAGAACTCAGCATTGAAAGTCCCATCATTTTATACTGTTACATATGGGAAGCCATATATGACAAAGGTCATTAACTTCATTCAAATGACTTTCTATCCAATAAAATTATTTCTTAAGCCAATTTCATCATATCTAGCTAGTAAACAGATTACCTCCACATGAAATGACCTAGGCAGTTCCCAACAGGTAAAACTCATCTTCCACCATGACGTTACAGATGTTTGGAGAGCAAAAAGTAATTCATCAGTGCTTAATGCAAATAACTGTACATTTATTTAAGCCCACCTGAGTTGATGAGCCAGTGCATCCAAGGTGACTACTTACCCTTACTTACTGATATATGCCAAGTGTTTCTTGTTTGACATATCTGTTGTCTGCTTTCACAGAAATGCTCAGTCTGTCAGAAGATATGCAAATAAATGTACCTAATTCATAATGCAATAAAGGATTGCAAAAAGAAATATAAATATTTACTCTTGTCAGTGATACTTGGTATAAAATGTGACTGCAACTGTGAATCTCTTGTAAAAGAGTGTGTAATGTTAGTAAGATCTTACTAGGAACCTTTGAATCAAACTATATTTCCTCTAGTTCCATTTCACTGATACCAGCAGTATCCATGCAGCATGTCTGTCAGATGTTACAATCTTTCCTTGAGTGATCACTAAAGTGTGTAGATATGTACACAAACATGGCTACTTCAACCTATATTATTAGTCTGAAGTGCCAGATCAGAATGTAGAAGCACAGAGTGTAGTTAAATTAGTGTCTTTCTGAAACTGATAATTAGAGACTACTAATTAGATAGGATATTAATGTGCCCTTTGAATCTGATAATATTAATTAATTTTCTGGCTACTTCTGAAATGTTGATACTGACAATTTTCTATAATACACAGCATCAGACAATGCATCTGTGTCACCCCTGAAAAGTGACAGTTGCATTCAGCAGGCTTATCTGGTCAACAAGCAAACTAAAATAAAATTAAGCACACATGCAAATGAGCTGCTATTTCACTGCATAGTGACAAAGCAGTGTGATAATAATTTATTTGAATGATATAATTGTCTGAATAGGTTCATATGGCTTTTATGTTACCTGAATTCCATTCTTCAAAATTATACACATTTAAATAAAGACGTCTGTATGTCTCACTTTATTTTAAAGTCTCAAAATCAAAATATTCACTGCAGTCAATTTTAAAATTGATGGCTATTTTGTATCACAGCTGTCTATATGATAGTAGGTTTAGCAGCCTTCGGGTAATAGTGATGTAAAAATCTGTCTTTCTACAGTGAAAGTAGATGAGCTAGCATTCCTCAAATGGATCCTTCCAGACTTATAAAACCCTTGCTTTCATTCAGCTGTATTTAAGCCCTGTTATCAGTGGGCGTGTCCTCTCAACAGCAATGCTAATGACAGTATGAATGAATCCTAGAACAGTACTATTGGTTTCTGCCTACTGTGTCTTCTGCTAGGTTTAAGAATTAATGTAGCTATGTAAGGTTAAGAAAGAAAGAAAAATAATTGCCTAATATAGATTCACTTTGTTATAATCATTACCATATGCACTGCATGTCTACTTATTGTAGTACTGTGTGAGTCAAGCAAATCTGTGCAGGTTTACATTGTGCAATAGTCCTAGAAGCTAATGCAAAATTGTATTTCTTTGATCTCATCAGATTCCTTCTGACTCATCACTCTAAATGAATGCCTCCTACCTTGTTGAAGTGACTGACAATATATTTAGTGTGAGAGACAGAGAGAGCGAGATATTATGGTCTTCCCTAGTCATTCATTATTGATGAAGGTTCTAAATGAATGCCTGTTACCTAGTCATAATGACTGACAAAACATTCAGTGTGAGAACATTAAACAGCACTCGTCCCTGTGTATTCATTATTGATGAATGCACTGAAACAGCTTTGATACAACATCCCATTATCATTAATTTTCTACATCTTACAAAAGAAAAAAGAAATGGCATATACATATTTTATTTTATCAAAAAATAAAGGTATATTTGTTATCCTAAAACAAAATATGTGGCTGAAGAATTCATGAATGGCTAATTACATTGGTATAAGGGAAGAAATGGTAAGAAACTAAGTACAGGTCAACAGAATGACTGAACAGATGTTTAAACCTAAACTTTACTATATCTGTGACCCCTTGTGTATTTCTAAGTGAAGGCTGACTCAGCCTCTCCTTCTGTTACAGCTTCCTGCCTCTGATCACCTTCTCATAGCACTTGTACAACAGTCGTTCTTCCTCCTTTTAACTCTCACCCAGTCATACCTGACCTGGTCTATCCTCAGCTTTTTGTCATCCTTATAAGGGCTGTAGAACCATTTTCCTTTTTTCTGGGTTATTTTTCTATCTTAATTTGACATTCTTCCTGGATAACAGCTGCTTTTGTAATGTATTTTCGTACATTGTGGTTTGAATATGACAATATAAATATGGCTGTTCACATTAACAGCGGCATCTAAGGTAGGAAGTGGAGAGGGGGTGGTACAGTACTTGCACACCATAAAAGTAATGAGGGTAAACAGTGCTCAGAAGTCAAAGCTCCAATGCACAGCACAATTCTGCAATGATGATGAAATGTGACTTCCTAGTGCTTTGCCTGTACAGCAAATGAAGAATATGTGGTAAAGAGTTGTTTGTGACCAAAACTGGTTCCAGACTTATCGCAGTATGACAAATGTTACAATAAAGGATGGTCACTGCTAATAAAATTTAGAAATAAAACATTTAGTGTAAAATGTGTGAAATAACATAATTTATGAAGTATACTAGAGCATGTACATATTTTCCACATCTGTATATATGATGCCTATGTTCATAAGTTCCCAAGAAGCCTTATATATGTTCATAAATCAGTAGTAAGCACCAATTTGTACTAATATCACAAGAAGATGACATAACAGAGTTGTAATGGAGGGGGTAGGAGAGAATGAGATATATATATATATATATATATATATATATATATATATATTTTTTTTTTTGGTAGGGATAGGCCCCCTTTTTCTCAGATGTGTATATGTGTATATATACTTCTATGCCTTTTAACCACCAATGAACTTTGACAGAAAATACATCAACACTAGTCCAATGGTGATTACTATCATCTGAACTCAAAAATATCTAAAACTCAATTGCAAAGATCACAAAGGTAAAAAAAAAAATGCCTTACATTTGCAATAAAAAAACTCAAATCAAAATCACGACTTTTTTATGATTGGATGATTTCCACCCCCCATACCCCTGACATGGAGGCTTTGACCTCACAACACCAAAAATTAAATATACTAACTCCACAGTCACACAGACATGGAGAAAGGGGAAAACTTCTGAATTATATTACAGTTGACTTGCTAAAATTTGACTGTAATATAAGTAGACCACTTTCACCTCTTTGTAAGTTACCAAAAAGTCAGCACATGATCAGTACATTCACTGACCAAACTAATTGTGATCATATATAGATATAAGGTAGAACAGGCTTCCCATCCACATAAAACAAAATTCATCCCTGTCCATATTCAAGTTCAACTTGGATCTATGGATGGAAAACAAAAAATATACTCCAGGACTGCACCCTGTATGACTAATGCACAGATGCAGCTCCTAAATGCTTTGTCCCATGTATGGGTCTCCTCAAATTATCTATGGTATGATCTCAGTTATTCTCATTAGGGGTGATATATAATTATTGACCATGGGATGGGTAAGACCAAATGAGATGGGTTAAAGTGAGCACAAAAAGGGAAACTGGATATGCTTAAAATGACCTGCAAGGGCAGCTAGCCTAATGCTTACCTATGAGCCTATGATATATATATATATATATATATATATAGAGAGAGAGAGAGAGAGAGAGAGAGAGAGAGAGATGCATTAGATATAGCTATCTATATAGAGATATGTAGATATAAAGATGTATAGATATACATATAGATGGGGAGACATGGAAGTAGAAAAGGTAGTTGGGGAACTGATAATGGTTTTGACAACAGCATATAAAGACAGACAATACAAACAGGGGTGAGTAGTTACACACTAGGTTGGGTTCACAAATGGAAGGGGAGAGACAAACAGAGGATGGGTAAATGGTGACAAGGATGATTTGTGGAAATGACAAGGGCTGGGTTTGACACAAGAAAAGGATGGATGCGCAGATGATGGGGGACACAAAACTTCCTCCATTCTCACCCAGGCCTAGAAAACTTCACAAAGAGCCCTGTCCAGTGGAAGCCAACAATGGCGAGGGAGTCAAGGCCACCTATGGTGCTGTGTTTGGAGTCAACTGGGTCAAAAGACTTGAACTCACTGCAGGAGGCTGTCATAAGGGCAGCCCTGCCCACTGTAGCCTCCACCTGGTTCTGAAGCTAATAGGCCTCTGTTTTTGTGAGGCTGCTCACTTCTCCTGGACTGCCCACAGAGGAGTTGCCACCACTCCCACCTTGTGAGGTATGGTCATGATCGTCAGGGGTTGGTGATCTGTTCCTCACCTGTGTTGAATGCAGGTGAGGTAGCCCAGACTCAGTAGGATCTCTGGAAGGAGACAAAAAAAGGAATAAAAAAACAGTTGTAAGTAATGGAATGCAATAGATGTTATATGGTAGTAAATGAGGTCAGAATTATTAAAATAATACAATGCTACAAAATTATGATCCAATATGTTAATGTACTTAATATATTATAGGTGTAGCCATTAAAATGTATTTCACAAAAGTATGATTAGCAAATTTTAGATATTGCAATGCTCTCCTTATCAGCATAATAGTAATGTATGATATATCTTGCATACTGAGTTACTAGCTTTATAAATTATTTGTTTTTTTATTACTATTTTTTTCATAGATTCATCAGTTCATAGGAGATTAATAGACTAACAGCTCAAGAGTCCTTACAAGCCTAGCCAGATTTACCCAGATTTTACCCAATTTTCTATCCCTAGTGGAAAGATAACAAGGGCCAGCAAGTGGAGTTTTGACAATTTTTACAGACTGCCTCTGTCCATAGGGGGATACAAGCACCACCGCAGTGAATTTGCAATTTCCCATTTATTGGTCCAGATTGCACTTAAAGATGGTCTGGGAAGAGCTCTGCTTCACATGAATAGGCAGGCTATTCCAGAGGGGTGGCAGTCTCTGGGACACGTATCTGTGTCCAGCATGATCTATTCATACCAGAGATCAGGTTTAGATCCTTGTAGCAGGTAACCCTCATGCAGTTAGTTTTGCGAATATGCAACATTTCCCTCAGGGCTGAGTCAGAGACTACAGCTTTGCAGTACTTTAGAAGGCATATATCACCCCTCAGTAATCAGTAGGAAACTGAGTACAGTGATAAGGCGTTGAATCGGTCTTCATAGGAAATGTTGGTTATACCCTGTATTTTTTGGTGAGAAACCCCTGAGGATGCTCCAACCAACATTTGCAGGTGTATTTATAAATTCTTACAAATAATGAAAAGAAACAAACACAAAAGGAAACTGAACATCAGGGGAGTGAATCTGGTTACAGACAATAGAATGGGTCAGGAATTGCACTGATATTTAGCATAAAAGTACAGAATGACAGAAGTACAACAAGATTCTATTGGGGAACTGGGGAATGAGTTGGCTAATAGTGTTATGAAGAAGGATTGGCAAGTGATTGGCTAGTGGGCCTTAGTGAGGATTGATAGGCAGAAAAAAATCCTCTCTCTGACTATCTTGGGGGGGGGGGTTCTGCATATGTGTGTAGTATGGCTGTGTGGCAGTTATTCTTGGAAACAGTGCACTGTTTCCTAAATAAGGCAAGTATTGCAGTCTTAGGGTAGCTTGCTTTTACAAAGCTAATCCATCAGGTTTATATCCAACAAAATGTTATTATACTGGGTACATCAGAACGTTTTTTTTTAATCAATAATTCCATGTCTGTGTAGCAAAAAAATGAATATATATCCTAGTCTTCATAATAACAAAAATGTTGTAATAAACAGAAGTAGAACAATTACCTCCAAAGGCATAGAAAGCTGAGTAACTGAGTTGTCTAAGGGAGGATTACATGCGCCAGTTGGGGCTGTGTGGGATGCCACTGGTGGAATGTGTGAACCACACCCACGAGGACTGTAGCTGTTCAGACAACTAATAGGCTGTGCTAGTACCTGCTTAGCACCACAAAGCTCATACATAGGCAGTGTGAATGCGCATGTATGAGCTTGTCACTGCTCATTTATGGTAGTACAAAGTTACCCATACTTGCTATACACTCACCTGTCCTAAGTAATGCAATTCATAGAGCTATGTGCTGACAAACTGCATTTACATAAAAGAGCATCCATCATAACTTGAACAAAACCTGCTGAAACTTTTTGAGTGCCACCATTGTTGGCTATCACAATTTGTGAAGATTGCCAAAAACCCAAAGTTAAAGCCTATAGTTTAAAACAGATAAAATTAAAATCAGAAAAGAAGGTGCAGTTTCATAATATTGCTGTTTATTACAAAATTGTCAGGAATACTTTCTAAAGTACTGCAAAGCTGTAGCTCTGTTGCTGAAGTTGTTTAATGGTCTACAGGAACAGAGACCACAAATTATGGACATCATTATCATTATTAGGGCTGCAGGAACAGAGACCATGCAGTGTGGGCATCATTAGCATCAGTAGGGCTGCAGGAACAGAGACCATGCAGTGTGGGCATCATTAGCATCAGTAGGGCTGCAGGAACAGAGACCATGCAGTGTGGGCATCGTTAGCATCAGTAGTGCTGCAGGAACAGACAGCAGGCTGTATTTACAGACATCATTACCATCAGTATGTCTATTGGAACAGACAGCGCATTGTGTGCATTGACATCATTACCATCAGTAGCGCTGCAGGAACAGAGTGCACACAGTACATATAGCCAGCATTATCACCAGTTCTGTTGCAGGAACAGACAGAAAATGGTACTTATGGATATCATTATCGTCTATAGGAGCAGACAGCACACTGTATGTATGCATGGACTTTGTTAATTCTAATGTCTTGTACACTTTTAGTGGTTTCAAACAGGATAGGTTATTGAAACAGTTATTTCTTGCTGAGTGGTGCACCACAACAGGTAGATGATGACTGCAGAGTGGCTATCAACAACAATACCATTATTTACATAGTCATGACACAACCTCAGAATAGGGGCACACAGTCAAAAAGTGTACTGGAAGGGTGCGTCCACCCAAACAGATTAATAACTGCAATATCAGTGATGCAGACTCACACACAGTGCATCATGAGGAAATTCCATTACCAGGAGGAGGAAGCACCTCATAATTTATCACCTCTTTCTTGTGGACAAATTGAATCACTGAATGAAGGCACAATAATGTCTGAGGTTTCTTTACCTGGTATGTACCCTGCCTGAAAACAAAAGTGCCAAGCAGAGACATCAATCACACTGGCTCCTGAGGCATGCAAGTTCTTGTTTACACAGCAGCAGATGTGTCATGAAATAGTTAAGAAACAGGCACAGACTACTGTCACTGAGAGCCAGGTAGAGTTGGTTAATCTACTGCAGGGTATATATGAGGAAATTCACCAGTACATGGGAATGGTGGAAACCATGAACAGTGCCATGGCTGCTCACATCCATCCAAGGTAGCATTTATCCACATAATTCACAATGTAGAAGATGTATCCAACACGCATTGTTTTTATTAATGGACATGGCCATGGGTCAGTCTATATGCATGGCGGATGAGTAGACGGGACACCACAACTGTCCCAAAAAGTGCTGCATGTATTGATGTGCATTCCCCTATGAATATGGACTTCCACATCATGTGATAGGACCATTGTGTCAACATCTAGGTCCTGTAGCACTTCTCAAGTTAGTATCAAGAGCTCCTCTTGCCTCTAGTAAATCTCATTATTGTAGTAACTCAGTATCAAGCTCACATGCGAGCAGTTGCTCAGGATCTGTGGTACTACCCCCAATGATATTATTAGGTGGCATTGTGAATGACACAATTCAGGTCTGACACACAATCACAACTTTACAGATTGCAATGCATACCTCAACCAAGAACCACAACTTTACAGACTGTAATGCATGCCTAAACCAACAATAATAAGTGGCAGAAGGAAGTACACTAAGTAACAAACCACTTAGGTGAGGAGTGACAATAGCTGCACTGTCTATGTGGAGTCCTAATACCCACATATAAAGTATCTATCACACCAAGCACCTCAGGAAAATGAGCCACTACATGGAAGTCTTATTGTGACACTGACAAATAGATGTGTTCATCCACATGAGCTAAGAGTACGTTTTGAAACTGCTACGGATTCCTTGAGGCAGTAGCCTATTAGATTCCCAAAATGTTCCCAGTGTGTCTCTGAAAGGTTATGTGGCAGGTATAGTAAGGACTATATATTCCACCAGTTCTAGTTTGTGCATCATAAAAGCTGAACAAAACCATTATAATTTACCTGTCCCCTCTAAAACTATCAAGCAGCTCTTGTAATGAGTAACCCTTTACCTATATCTCCTGCAAGGTTGTTAAGTGCAAGTCCAAGAACCAGCTTATGATGTAATAGACACAAGCAACTCAAAGTGTGATACAGCAATGCTTGCAGCAAAACTGAGCATCATTACTGATTGCAGTGTAACTGGAAAAGGGCAATTTAGCTATTTATAAGGGAAGTGTTAACCATGTACTTGCATTAAAATTGTTACCATAAATTGCAAAACCTTTGAATAATACCTAATTAACATAGTTTAGTCTCATTTTTCACACATTTCTAATTTACATTTCATTATGTACTCACTTGCCTGCACAATGACCTTCTTGAGGTTGCAAATCAGTGCATCTAATGTCTATAAATTGCATTTTACTTAGACTTGTGTGCTACCAGCACAAATGCACACTGTACACTTGTGCAGTAACTATGAATACCACCATTAGTAATACTTCAATGTTTCTGGATCAGGAGTTTTCACCCCTAATGACCATGATGTGTGTGGGAGGATAAGTGGCACATCTCACAAAAATAGTTCCAGTGAGCAGATTTTTATTTAGTTTCTCATCATGCTTACACAAAAGCACACAGATTCTTATTGCATGGGATAACCATCTGTTGTAACAGGGTTTTTCATTGTTGTCCACTGTTGGTTTACTATGGAATTGGGATATATATGTAAGTAAACGTTATAAAAGGACACGCTCCACACATGAATGCATGGTGGGGGGGGGGCTACTCCATACAAAAATGCATTTCAAATGTAGTTTTAAATTGTGTTCTACAACTTAGAAAAAGTCAATGAAATGTAACTGAAATAGTAAAGCTGCAAAAATTCATTATGAAGATTCCACTACTGTTATCGTTAAACATCATATATTATCATTTCTGTCTATAATGCAGTGGTGAGAGATGTGCTAACTATGAAATATGTGAGTAGAGCATTCTTTGCTAAACACAGAACCCTATAAATAATTGTAGTTACTCCTGTAATTTTACACATAGCCATCAATTTTATATATATATATATATATATATATATATATATATATATATATATATATATATATATATATATATATGCCAAGAGTTAATTTAGCAATGATATATGACTAGTTGGATAGATTATGATAGTATTTATTTCCACCTGATATGTTTATTTATGAAGGTAAAGGCCAAAAGTACACATAAGCAGATCTGTAGTGAATAAATCTAACCACAGTCTATATTTCTCTGCCACAAATTACTGTCACTATATAATGTTTTAGTTTTGATTTTGCTGACTTAAACAAACATATGAGGTAGCTTCATGAATGTACCTATGTTATTTTGGTTTGATTTTCATTTCTAAGATAGCATCAAACCCATAGAGAGAGTGTTTTCAGTGTTTTTTCTCTCTCTAATTTGGTAATATGCATATCCTAACTTTTACTGAGTATGGTATATCCCTGAGTCAAGAATGTCCATAGGATTCATTAAACTCTGTGTAGGCTTCGTGTAAAGCCTACATGGAGTTTACATGTTTGCAAGGTGAGTAGCAGTGCTAATTACATATTCATGATACACACTGAGTTTAAATGTAAACAAGCATGGTTTTGTGGGCTCTCAACAGTGCTGCATGCCAGGAAACCGTATAAAGCAACATAGATAGTGAACATGTTTACAATAGAGCAAACTGGTTTAGTGGGAGTGCACAGAATGCCACAATGATTACCAGGGTTTAACATATAGTAATGTATATGGTCCAAACACAGTACAGAACAGTGTATACAGTGCAGAGTATTGTGAAATCCCATTCTTGGCATTCTGTACTGAAGTTGTATAAATGATCTGTAAGGGCACATGAACTGCCATGTAAAATAAACACTTAGGGGAAGTGTGTATTGAATAGGGACCTACAGATGAACTGTAGGAATGAACACAGGGAAAGAGGACAGGTGAAACATGCTAATGCATAGCAGAAGAAGGCATCTCAATGGAAGACAGTTGTAGCAGGAAAACTAATCACATATCAATAGGGTATCTCACTATTTTAATTTCTTCATATCTTTTGGGTTTCTAATGCCATGATGGGAATAGACCCCATTCCTAAGTCAAAGTACAATTAAAGTTCATGAAATTAGTATTGGGGTCTATATTAGATCACCAAATGCATAAAAAAGTGAACAGTGATTAATCAACCCTATGTAAGCGAAAGCTTCCAATGTCGAAGTGTCAGAACCGCGATTTTTTTTCCAAAGGAAAAAAAAACTCTGTTCCAAAAAAAAAAAAAAAAAAAAAACAATTTCAAACATTACATTAAGTGGGGGGCTTCACCCCCCCACCCCAATATTTAAATATACCATCTCCAAGACCGCACTACAGTGCCAAAAACGGCAAAGTACCGAAGCAGCCAAGCAAATTCTTTCCCAGGGAAAGAATTTGCTTAACAGCCGCTATGATATTTTGCGTTTTCAGCCTTTTATGTTCGACCAAGACGCATTCGAAAGAATGCATCTTTGTTCTGGTAATATAGACCCTAGTATTGTTTTAATCTTTGATACTAGCCAGAATTGATCTTTGCAGCACCCACAATGTGCTCAGTAATGACCTCCTTCTGTGGTTTGTATGGAGTTACATGTAGCGATAACATATCTAAATACGATTGTAAATTATTTTTTATAAGACCAGTTTCTTACACTACTGCTGGAACTGTCTGGGTATCCTTCTTCCACATCGCCCTCATTTCTGATTGCAAATCCTAGTATTTTACGGCTTTATGTATGTCTGTATGTAACACACTGTAGTCACTGGGTGTAGCAATTTCAGTGATCAATGTTACTTTTGTCTTCTTTTCATGGACTAATATATCTGGTTTTCTTGCATCTGTCTTTTGAACTGTTGGCAATGGACGATCCCATGTAATATAAACTTCATCTTTTTCTTTGATGCTTTGTGGCTCATGTTTCCAATGTTTTTCAGCTACCTCAGTATTATAATGTTTGTACAATCCCCATTGCAACAGTCTTGCCACATTATTATGCCTTTCAATATACAGTCCTTTTGCCATTAGTGTATTACAATCAGCAACAAGGTGTGCAACTGTTTCCAATTCTGGTTTATAAAACCTACATTTATCTGTCTCTCCCATGTGTTCAATAGACTTCATAAAGTAACATCTATGTAGTCGTTGCCAATATTAACCTTATATCTTTTAGTTTAAATTCACCTCTCTTTAACCATGTCTGCATTTGATTATGATCAATATGAGGCTGTTCCAAGAGTTTTTGATACTTGCAACTATATTTATGCATTTTCGACATTTCTTGCCATCTCATCTGATAATTCACCTTGTATTCTTTCTTTTGTTTTGTGGCACATTCAGTTGCTGCCTGATTTTTATCTATGTCTGGTTTGATTTCCATTCCTTCTTGACACCAATATGCTTCTGCTAAACTAAGCAGGGAAGTCATATTAGACCTAGACACCTCATGTTTCAAACCTTTCACTACATTTGGGTCTTGTGAGGTCAGCAGATATATATGTAGTCCCTCAATTGCAGATCTATACATGTAATCAATTTTGAGGAATGGGGTCTTACACTGACCGGCTAAAGTCCCTGTCACTATACTCTGTATCATATAGACTTCCTAGGGGAGACTTATGCCTGGCCTACACAGCAATCTAAGACCCAAACCTAATGAACTTGCTGCATATCCATAAATCAAATGAGACTAGGGCTATCCATTCCTGGGACCTAAATATGACTTGCAACTTAAATAGGAAATGCTGGAGGGACAGATTTATCTCCCAGCAACTGCTGTGTCTTTGGAACAGGCTACCAATTCATGTGAAACAGAGCACTCTATGACACATTTCAATATGAACCTGGAAGAGTGAATGGGACACTGTAAGTTCTTACTGGAGATAGTGCGTGCATCCTTCCTGGACATTGGCAGCCATCACTAAATAAAATTGTGGGTATTGAATAGTATTTATATGGAATTACAGTGGGATGAAATGACTAGGCTTAAAATGACCTACAGGTTGATAGCCTAGTAATCACCCATGATCCTATGATCCTATGATACAATCTTGGTATGCACTGATTTTTATAAATCATTTGATAAGCATGAAGCATCCTTCTTGTTTACTTGTCTAACCTATCCAACATCTTTTAGGGCCAGTCAGTCACTCCAAAATTGTAAGTTAGGACAGGAAGAGCAAATTGTTTTATAGCCTAGACTTTGTTCCTAGATGTCAATGCTGTTTTCAGTATTAATTTAAGTCTTCTAAACTATTCTTTACTGGGTTTTATTTGCATTTCTTCATGTTTTATTGTTGGTCCTTCACCACTTCTCAAATATTTGTACACTCCCTCTTGCTCAAGTTCTATTATATCACATTCCTGTCTCAAACTAATGTTTTCTTGTTGCTGCAGGTTTCCTGTTTAAAAGGTTGCTTTTGCACATTTATCACATTTATCAAGACCAAATGACATTCTTATGTCTTCTGAAAAAGTTGTGACCAATTGCAGTTGTACTTTCAGTTCCTGATATGATGAACTATACAGTTTTAAATCATCTACAAAGAAAAAGATGAGAAGCATTTATACTTTGTTGTTTTCTGGGAGCCAAATTGTAGCCAAGAGCTAATCTGTTAAGTAGAGAACTTAATGGGTTAAAGGCAAGACAAAGGAGCAGCAGTGACAGAGAGTCACCCTGGAATATCCCCCTTTGAACTTTTATCCCTGGAATAATAATTTGTCCTTTATCATGGCTTAACTGCAAATTGGTTTGCCACTGTTTCATGGTCACTGTAATGTAATCGATCAGTGTAGGGTGTATCTTATACATTTTTAAGCACTCTTTTATCCATAAATGCGAGATACTGTCTGTCAAGTGCTTTTTGGTAGTCTATGCATGCCATACTTAGATTCTTCCCCTTTTTACAGTTCACCATTATGACTTTGGCATCAGTTGCAGTATATAATGTATACATAGTCATAAGGCAAGTTATTGCTCTATAGTTTTTAGGACAGCTTGCAGGTTCACTCAAGTAGGAGTATTGTTTTTCCTGTTGTTAACCAGGCTGGTGTCTTTTCAGGGTGCACATACAAATAGTTCTTACTCATAGCTAAATCTTCATGTAAATATGTTAATACTTTTAGCCAGAAGTTAGGTACTGCATCTGAGCTGGGGGTTTTCCAATTAGGAGCTTTTCTTAACTTTGTTGTAATCTCTTTGGCTGTTATTTCATCCTATTTCATATCCTGTACATTTGAATGTCTTATTCTTTCTTTTACTTCATCTATCGATTTAGTATCTTGGTTATGTTCCACAGGATCTTCATAGATATTTCTCCAAAATATATCTATTTCTTTTTTTTTTTTTGTGATGTTCCAATTCCTTTTGCCTTGTTTCCCAATTCTCTATAAAACTTTGGGTCATCAACAAATTGCTTATTTTGTACTTTTCCTTTACATTTATCTGCATATCTTCTACGTTTTTCTGCCTGTGCTGATATTTTTAGTTTATTTGCGATAGTGCATGATAGATCCTTATCTGTTCTGATACTGAGCATTGCTTTTATAACATCTATCTTTCTAAGTATTTTTGTTGATCTGTTCCCTCTTCTATACTCTTCTAACAGTGACACTTTTTGTCTTAATTGCTTTATAGTTTTCTCTATTCAATACTGCCAGGATGGAATTCGATTTCCCCCCCTTCTTTCCCCTTACTACCCTGTGCTCTTGTGGTAAGACTTTATCTGTTATTAATTTAGCTGCACAGTAGTTTATGCTGTTTACTTCTGTTATATCACATGAATCTGTAGGGACAGCCTTAATTACTGTGTTAATTTGTTTTATCAAACTTCTAACTTTGGGGTTTTATTGACTTTCTGTAGTCTATTTCTTTCATTGATCTTAATATGTCTGTCCGTCTCTATTAAATCAAGCAAAAGCAACTCTTCTCTTAGATCATTTTCTTCTAAACTGAGGGCACATTCTTTGTTCTCCATTTCCTTTGGGCATTCTATAAAAAGTTCCAGAGCAACTTCTTGTGCCACATTCTCTTCAGTTTCATCCTGTGTCATCCATCACTCTTTCATATGGGAGCTCACTGGCCTATCACTTCACAACATTGACTGTGTCAGAGTTGCCACAGGTTCCTGGTCCTCTGCTTGCTTTGCAACTCCAACTGAACATTTGTATTGATTTCCTGTGGAAGGATCCAAGGTATCTTCATATGGCAACTGATCAGATGTTTCTCACTTCACTAGTTTCTCTTTAATTTGGGGATCCATTGCTCTATCCTGCTGTGGTGTTTTATGAGTTAAATTTTCTACATTAAATCCTTCAATTGCAGGTACTCCATAACCTCAGTTTCTATTTCTTTAACGTCTCCATTACTAATCCTCTTTCCTACTTTTCCTTTTTGTTTTCTTATTTTTTTGTGTCTGGATGCCTTTGACTGTATTTCTCTTCAAATATCTTTGGTGCTGCTCTTTTTCTATTGATTACTTTTGCTTTCTCCTTTGCATAAGTATTACACCATATTAAATCTCCTTTTTCTTTCCCATGTCCATATTTCTTCTTCAGATGTCTCCTTATCCTCCTGTTTTAATTTACTTTGGGGGCTCATTCCATCATCATGTAACCTGTATTAGACTTTCTACACTAAATCCTTCACTTTGCACGTATTCCATAAATTCATCTTCTACTTTTTAACTTCTGCTTTACTAATCTTCTGTTCTATGTTCCCTCTTTGTGATCTTATTTTTTATTGCTAAATTTTCCATATCTGGATACCTTTGCCTGTATTTCTCTTCAAATATCTTTTGGGCTGCTTTTTTGTGTTTGTTAATTTGGCTTTCTCCTTTGCATAAATATTATACTGTATTAAATCTCTTCTTTTCCATGTCTGTATTTCTTTTTTACACCTTTCAAAAGTCTCTAGATTTTGTTTTTTATATGTTTGCACTCCTCAGATGTTTTTTTTTTAAACCGATCAATGTTTCATGGTCTATATAATGCTTTTAATCTGTTATATTAATGAACACAAATTTTTATTTGAAGCATATGACTGTTTTTCTTGTCAAAGTATTTTTCTTTCCTTTAATTTCTCTCTTAATCTTTTTGTATGTCTTCTGTCTGGAAATTCTGGGCTTCTTGCATGGTAGTAACAATACCAAATTTCTTTCTTATCCTCAATAGTCCACTCTGTCATGTTTATGACTCTCTTTTGGCCTATTGGTTTTTGTGATTTTTGTGCACCTCTACGTCCTTCTACAATGGGGGGGTATGGTACAGTACAGACTGCACAGTGGAAAATGTATATCATGTGACTGTCACACAAAGTGACATAACAATGGAGAAGATGCCTTTGGGAGATAAGCACCCTGACATGAACAATGCAGAGGACATCTATCAGAGATGGTATATACAATTAGGGTTGAGTGCATATTGTGAAGTGGTGCAGACTGATTTACCTGAATATGAGTGTAAAGTCAGCAGAGGTCTCCAACAAGTGGGACACAGTTAAAGGCTCATAGACAACACTAAAAGAAGTCTGCACAATCATGGACAATAATAGAATAATACCACTAGTAATCCCTTGTTTCTGACACAACATATGTGATTCTGAGTGATCACAGATGGTTTTGCACAAACACACCTGTACAACTATTATGACATTTCAACAATCTATGAGGGGAATCAAGCACACTGTGCTGACAATGCAACATCGGCTGGAGGTGTTAGGAGAGATACTGCGATACCTGTATGTGACATTAGAATCTCTACAGGCTAGTTGACTAGTGTGCATGGCTGATATATATGGCACAATCCAGACTGTCATAAATGTAACCCATGCCATCAATTTTGTCAAACAGCTATGCGAGTAATGTGTGCATCACCAGAACAGGTATCACACATGCATATGGAGTAATACCTTGATGAGTGTTCTGCATCAAACAGTAATGTTTATGCAACAAAATAAAACCCTAGGTACAGCCAATAAATTATGTGATAGCTCCCTGTGACAAAGGTGGTACACTTCAGTTACACAACACTGGAATATATGTGGGGAGGCACATGAAGAAGGGTGTATTGTACTCAGTTATTGGTGTGATGAAGGCTGTGAACTATGGTGGTAGTATAGCTTGTGATGTGGATGTCCTTCACATACTCAGTAGTTGTGTTACACACAATGGGGTAGTCAGTACTGTGGCCACATGTTGGTGGAAATTCCACATACCATCTACACCAGGACACAGGTTACATACCATTTGGTCTGCTTACAGGGTGTGATGTCTACATTATCCTTGAGTTGTGCATTTGTTTTCATAACATAGTCAATCCCTCTCCTGATTTTATTTCATCTCATGTGTGCCATGGCTGTGGCAGCAATCTT
Organism: Protopterus annectens; assembly: GCF_019279795.1. Classification (NCBI taxonomy): domain Eukaryota; kingdom Metazoa; phylum Chordata; order Ceratodontiformes; family Protopteridae; genus Protopterus; species Protopterus annectens. The sequence goes on from NC_056731.1 coordinate 422,436,141, forward strand.
TGGTGTGTGTTGATACTATATGCATTATAATAATAACACAGATGGAGTCAATTATTGCCCACAATTTGTAGTCATTCAGACAGCTGTTTGGACACAGGATGCCAATGTCATTTGTGACATCTGTGACTTAAATAATGGACAGGAAAGGGCCTAGCAGACAGCCCTGATGTACAGACCTGATCACTTGACCTGAGCTATAGGTCAAGTCCCACATGTCAACATATTTAGATGCCATGTATGTGATCACTAGTCTTCCCACATGGTGATATAGGTGTTTATAGCCACATCTAACAGTGTTGAGTGAATACCTCAGTGTAGAATTGTCTCAAATGCCCTGGCCTGGTCAGGTTCCACAGCATGATAGTGTTGTCATCATGCATGCCCTTGATGATCTCTCTGAGGACATCTAACAGATGTAACAGACATGGATGTATTATTAACAACTCACATATGCTATCACTAGTGTCCATTTAGAAAAGGTCCATGATGACATGTTGGTCTACCTCACAGATGAAGGGAGTCAGGATGTGTCTATACATGCATGCATAATGTGCTGTCCTCCCAAACTCAGATGAATGCATGTTGATGTACACCCTTTTATGAGAACATAGTCCATGTGGAGGGTGTATGCAACCATGTCAGGTAGGTGTATGTTATGAGTCACATTATAGGTGATCTGTGATGTTGTCACAACCCATTCCTTCCGTGTGATAGGCCTGGATGAAGGTAAGACAGTTCATACTGCCTATCTTGATCTGACCTGGGATTGGTCACAATCCCCCTCTCAGGTATCATTTAGAAACTCTCCCAGCAGGGGATTAACCCTTACACCAGTAGACTGTTAAACTGCTGGCTCATTGACAGAACACACACTGTGAAAGTTGGTGACTCTACCTCTACCAGCAGAGCTGTTACCACTGGCATACTCCAAGGTTGTGCGTTTGGCCCTTTACTGTTTTGGAATCTATTTCTCAACAGTCCAGGCTAAAGTATACTCCCTTTGGCTTACCAAGTTTACTAATTCTTGCATATTGGGTACAATCATTGAGTCCACCAATAATGATAATATACTACAGGAGGGGCTGACAGACAAATGAGTGCTGCCAAAGCTACATGGTCTACACATTAATGCAAAAATGTGTCATTATTTTGACCTTCTGTAAAGTGGAATTCCCTGCTAATTGCAGCATTGACAACAATCCCCTATGCTGAAACCCAGTGGTGCAATACATGGGAACACACCTAGATAGCAATCTAAACTTCAACCACCAAGTGTCCACAGTGATATATAAATGCTACATTGTGCACCTCATACATCAGGCCATCATATCCAAATCTGAGGCTGATATAACAGCACTGTATTCAAACCTCATCAGAACACTAACAGAGTATAATGCTCCCTTTTGCATGTACCTCACCAGACACCTGCAGCAGCTGAAGGGACCACAAGAGTTTTTTACCAAGAAAATACAGGGCTTACAAACTATGATATGGTGTCTGTGGATAGAAGGAAAGCTCTGTCACTGTAATGTGCATTTTATAGAATGAGGTGACTTGTGCCTGGCCTACAGGCCAGTCTCTGACCCTGCCCTGATGGGAATACTGCATTTCCACAAATCAGCTATAGCTGATGACACCAGCAGAGTCTGGTGAGGTGAAAATGGTAATAGCAGTGTCCCACATGTTGGTGTAAAATGCTCTTTCTAATGTCAAAGTGCACAAACACACAGACACACACACACACACACACACACACACACACACACACACACACACACACACACACACACACACCAGCTGACTGCAGTAAGAACAGAAGCCCTACCTACCTAAGTACACAGACTAGAGAACTCAGGACTTTATGCAAGTGCCACTGCACAAGTCTGACTTTTACAGACCAACTTACAGTGGATGACATCAGTATGAATTTCATAGAGAAGATGTTGGGAGGCCTGCATGAAATGGAAGTGTAGGCTTGTGCAAGTGTCAAAATACTGTCAAACTATGGAATTGCAGTGGTAACTGTCAGATACACACTTATGCTTTTTGGGCTGGAAAGATACACACACACACACACACACACACACACACACACACACACACACACACACACACACACACACACACACACACACACATATACATCTCAGCTGACTGCAGTGAAAACAGAACCTCTACCTATCTAAGTATACAGACTATAGGAATTAGGACTTTATGCATGCACCTCAGCACAAATCTGAGTTTTACAAGGCTGCAGAACAACTTAATAGTGGATGATATTGTCACTGGATTTTGGAAAAAAGATGAGAGACCTACATGAATTTGAGTGGTAACTGTCAGATGCATACTTATGCTCTGATGGCTAGATAAACACACACACACACACAGAGACACACACACACACACACACACACACACACACACACACACACACACACACACACACACACACAGACATCTCCCAGTTGACTGCACTGAGAGCAGAACCTTTACCTAAGTATACAGACTAGAAAACTCAAGACTTATGCAAGCTCCACAGCACAACTCTGACTTTGCAATGGCTGCAGGCCAACTTATAGTGGATGACATCATCAGTGGATGTTGGAAATAAGTTGTTGGGAGGCCTGCATAAAATGGCTGTATAGGCTTGTGCAAGTGTCAAGATAGTTCAATTTGTGCATGTTATCAGATTGGTGAGAGTGCAGTGAGACAGCTTTATAAACTATAAGGAAACAGGTGTCCACATTACTAAAAGTACTTGAAAATATGAATGTGTATTGTCATTCTAAAGATATGCATAGTATATCACACAGCATTTATTATCAGTTTATGTAGTGTAGTTGATATATTTGTCAAGAAGTACTGAGAGACCAAGGTTGCAGTGCATGGAGGAGGTAACACATGGCTGCATTGTACATATGTGACATATTCTTAGATAGGTCCTTCATTTAATTATGTTTCCATATGTAGTTTCATGACATGAAGACTAACTGGACAATAAACTAAACTAATACATGTTATTATTTACTTTGTATAGTGCAACAGTGAGCAGCACATCTGCATGATGGCTGGCAAAGTGTTTGTGCATGTGGGATACACATTTATACTGCTTTCTCTGTTTGCACATAGTTAAGCAGTGCACGAACACAAGGCTGATTGCTAAAATTATGAGAGTTGGTACTAAGTGTATGAAACATACCTGCTGCTTAGCAGATGCTGTGGCAGCAAGTATAAATGCATTGACACATTCCCTTTTCAGCCTAGATGATATAGGGTTTGAATCCAGATGTATGTAATACTTGTAAATAAGTATTGTTAATGCAATATTTACTTTCCACTACCTTCACCGTGTGTAATTGTATTTTGAAGTAGCACAGCATGTTTAAGTGGCATTGTGCATAGGTATCTGCACCACAGGAGAGCCTTTCACTTTGCTTGGCATTGTTGCACAATGCCAAGCTCAACGCAAACATAAAGGCAAAAAAGTGAAGGGGTCCATTGGTTTTCTTGGTACTTATGTGTGTTGTGTGTGATTCTGTTTTGTGACCAGATTATAGATGTTAAAATGGGGTAGATAGGAAAGTGGTGAAATGGGTAGCAAGCAGGGAGAAGAATAAAGGGAAAAATACAGGAATGTGCAGGAGGGAAGTAGGAAAGAACCATAGCTATATATTTCTTTAACAGTGTAAACTGAAAATGTGTACAGAATATTAGCTGAATTTGGCTGTCACCTCCAGAAAGGGGGGGGGTGACAAGAATGAAATCATGTTGTATAGCCAACTGGACCAAATCAAGTGTGTCAAGAACACATGTGTACAACATGGATTGCTATGTATGGGATGATAGTTTTTTTTGGGGACAGGTGCCCATTTTTTTTCAATTCAGTAAGAGAGAAATACTGAGTAAGGGATGTCGGTGTTTCTGAGTCAGGTAAATTGGGTAGGTGAGGAAGCAAATGCCATCAAACAAGACAAACAAGACAAGACATAGGCATGGTGAGGGACATAAAAGTTTGGGGGACACCATGATTGGGGTCAGGGAAGAGACAAAGCAAGCGTATGCCTGGCAAAAATGGAGAGAGTGAGAATCTAATCCTCAACCACAGGATTTTCATCACTGTCCCCTTACTCCTCTGGCTGCTGGAGTGTTTGACATCTTCTCCTCCTATGGACCATAAGGGAGATCAGTTTCTCCATATGGCGTAGGAGTGCACCAATGGTGTAGTGCAGAACTCTACACACCAACACTGGCATCTCCTAGTGGGTGATGAAATCCAGACCTCCCCCACTCTTCCTGGAGGGTACCACAGCACCAGCTGGCAGGGGAGCACTACCTGAGGGTGCAAGTAGTGCAGGGGCAGCAGAGGCAGTGCTGCCAGGTTGGGTCCCAGAAGTGCTGGGCATCAGGTTTGAGCAGGTGGAACGGGGGCAGGCTGACCCACTGGACTGGCCTACCTTGCTGTGCTGTAAAGCATTTAGTCAATTGTTACAGATGGATGACATGGACACATATTGACAACACCTAATAGAAAATAAAAAAGAGATAAAGGTTGGGGCAAGATAAAAAAGAGATAAAATTAGTACCATTGTATGTGATATACAATGTACTGTCACTATTATACAACTATTTTATCTGAAATATTTTATTTAAGTATACTTCCTACCAACTACAAACTATAATTATGGATTGCTCAAAGTAATTTTTGCAATGTGCATATATTGCATATGCTTGGTCCAAGTATACTGATTACAGTTTACAGCAGGGCACTTATTCCACTTGTATAGAGTTTAATTTATGTAATATTATGTAGGGAAATGCAGAATTGTACAACTGATACTTGTGATATTTGAACCCACACCCTCTGACTAAGTCTTACACTTGAATCCTAAATTTAGTTTGTGCTACAGAGTAATGCATGCGTACTTGGTTTTACAGTTAGGATATGCATGCTCACTTTGCTACTACTGTACAGAATGCAAACAAATCTATCATTAACTTTTAAAGCTACAATAATACTTCTCCTGTGCTGCATACATACCACTTGCTTTCTTCAGTCTCTCCAGATGTTCAGCATGAGCCTGCTCATTCAACTCAATTTTGGCATTAGCTGTGAAAAGAAAAGAAAAGAAAAGAAAAGAAGGGCAGTATGCATACCAGTCTTGCCTATATTTAGCTTTCTGTGTATTAAAACTTCATATTATTAGCATGCTTACACAACTGTGGTCTGTCACCACTTTGGAACTCAGTCAACCACTGGTTGCTCATATCCCTCTTGCACCTTAGTAGAACATTGAAGTGGTGCCTACACTGTTCTCCAGTGTGTGGGATGCCAGTTGCACTGGATACAGTCTTAACCAAACTAATCAAAGCCTCAAACATGTACTGAGAGCCATAATAGTCTCCCCACAGAAGTCTTTGGCTTTGGCGCTTTACCATGACTCCAATAAATACACTAGATTTCTAGACACCTCACCTTTAAGCCATAAACATGTCTAATATACAAAGAAGAGCAATGGCAAATGATAATTTCCCACCAATTCCTGTTATCTCATTTACTGGTAGTGGTCAAACCAGAGAAGCGATGCCAACCATGTTTGCATAACATTACGGGGAGAGCAGCAGTGGTAAGAAGGATGGAAATTGTTTTTTGTAAATGGAAGGTCAATCTGACACTTGACATTAGTTTGAGGGGTGTCTTCTGCTGTAACTGTTAAATGAGTTAACTTTGCAAACATGCACTGGGGGCTTAAAGTCCATGACCTGACACATTTTTGTTTTGGCTTTATACAGTGATAAAAATTATTTTTAAAGTGTGAGATTCAAATGTAGGCATAAGGGACAAAACATTTTCTTTCACAGCAGTGACTTTCTATCTTTACCACAGAAGAAGTGCTGCTCAAACATAGTCATGAATCATTCATAAATACAGCTGACAGTTTGAGGTGTTAATCAGGTATGTGTGTGACCTGACAAGCTTCTCATATATAGATTTATTTGTGTATGTGTCTTATTTAAGAGTGAAGGCCATTCACATCCACAAAGCAGAATTATACTTATAGAAATATAGTAAACAGTATACCCTCTGTCATTCATTTGAAAACACAATAAGGCTGTCTTATTCCTTATACATATAATTCATACAAGCTCCACGATATAAAGTGTTATAAGTGATATTGAATATAATGTGAAATGAAACAACAAAAAATGTCTGGAATGTCCTGTATTAGAACCCAGGACCATGTGTATGGCAGCCCTTCACTTGCATGTGTTACCACAAGAATGTTGAAATAACACTTGTAATTTTTCTATTCATTGCTATAAACTGGACTGTCACAACAGTAAAAATATGTTGCATTTCATGTATTTGAACCCAGGACCATCTGTATTACAGCCGTACACTTATACCTGCTTCCACAAGAATAGTTAAATGACAATTGCATAATTCCATATTCATTCTTAAATTTCGTGTATTAACCGCCATGCAATGTCACTTAGCGTGTTTGTGTGGTGCCCAACAGAAATAATAGAATGTATCCATTTTAAATTATTGACTGTCTGCATCCTGTATGAAAGTGTTTGATGGCTGCAGGTGTTGGGGATCCTTGCTAACCGCCACGCAATGTTGCTTAGAGGCATTGTGAGATGGAAAGCAAAAACAGCAACAATCTATTCTTTTTGACTTTTACACTGTGTAAGTGTTCTGTCAGCAGGTGTTCTGTCAGCTTCCTGTGTGGGCTAGTAGCATACCTCTCAACTCTACAGATTTTTTTGCAGAATGTCTAGACTTTTGTCTTATATTTTTGGTCTGTTTTTAATAAAATTGTGGATTTCTGGCAAATTAGTGGCAAATCATTGAAGACTGAAGTTAGAAAATAATGACATACACTTGGGTTTCAGGCTTCATACACATCAGAAAATGCATGCTAATGCAAAATCTGCTATTCTATCAATGTTCTAAGTTTGTAAGAGCAATATTTAAAAATTGCCCCTATTTTTGAGCCTTTGTCCCACTTTTATATATGGCTTTGTCCAGAATTCTTGCTCTAAGAGGTTGAAAGGTATGGCTATTAGACAGGGTTTGCACACTGCTAGGTCTCACACAAAAGAGATAAGCACAGCTAAAGCTGGCATTCATTGTGTTTCTCTATTTCTCTTGTTTGCACTAAGCTGCTCATCCAGAAAACTGGCATAATAAATAATATAATAAATAAATAAATAAATAAATAAATAAACAGTTTGGATTTGAACTCTCACTGCAATGACCCTTCATAACATGGTATGGGTGTCTTATCCTTCTTTGCCACACAAACAGCTTTGCAGCAGGGAACAAAAATCATACTGCATCGAACCAGCTGCAGCATCATCCACAGTACTAAAAAAACATTTGACAGTTGTTTGTACGTGTATTCATTTCAGATACCCACAGAGTAATCACACAACCACTTATGACTACTGCTTGCAGAAATGCAGCTCTGTCTTATATCTCTGTGTTTGTTGCTTATTATTGTCTTATCTGAGCAGTAATTTGAGACAAGCAGTCTGTATTGCATTTTGTATCATTGACCTGAAAATGTGTGAGGATATTAAATGGCAATAATATACAGTTGTCAACAAATGAATAGGAGGTTTGATTTTACTGAACAGAAACTGTGAAATGTGTGCTGCTTACTCACATTTAAAACCTTGATACAATTACTTCTACTCTGTAATTCTAATCTGGCTGACAGACCCACTGAAGGTAGGGCAGTCTGAATTACTGTTGTATTTTCCTTCTCTCTACCAGTAAATCATTCACAGCTGCAATCCATTAGCAACAAACACAGAAGGAGTGTCTGCACTATATTTACATCAGCTACCTGGAGCCAAGTAATTGGGATTCAGCAATTCTAATGAGTTCACACCTCATTTACATCTCCACCATGCTCACAGCCCTGAATCTATACCATATAAAGGAACTGTGTAGCTAGGGAACCTGAAGGTAAGGAGACTTGTTTATGTGGATAACACAGAAGAGGATATTAATTTGGGATATATCTGCACAGAAGGCTAATGACCTAAATAAGGTATGCTTGCATTTTTCAGCTATATACTGCATATGCTGAAATACCCGCAGTGGTGGTGCTGCAGTAATGTTGTCACCTCACAGTAAGACGCTGTCCGGTTCGATTCTCAGCTAGAACGTCTTCTGCATGGAGACATGCATGGATGGGCATGCCTTCATTGAAGGCTGTGCGTCAGAGCTGGTAACTCAGTACGTAAAAATCAACTACCAATCATTAGCGGACCAGAGTTCCACTGTGGCGACCCCTAACCAGGAAAAGCCGAAAGACACAGACACAGACATACTGCATATGCTGAAATATCATTAAGAAAAATCTGATAATAAATATATGCACTACTTTTATATGTATGTATTTCTCAAAAGTCTACTGATGGCATATGCATATCTGTCAGGGCATTTCACTTTCTCAGATGCACAGCCTTATTAGCTGTCATCACAAGTGCTAACGTTACAACTGTTTCCCAATATACAATCTTCTATTGTTATTTCCGTGAAATGTAAATGTCTTATATTGTCAAATATACAGGACTATTAGCCTTCTAGGATGGACCATACACACCTCTAGGGGAGTGCTGGCCACAGGTAGACATGATTGGCAATAGCTTAAAAATGGAATGTTCTCTGTTAAATCTGTACACATTTCAGGGACAGTTCATTTGATAGCACTTTTATAATTTCACTCATGGTTTGTTAGCAAAATGTGTTATTTGCCTGTTCTTTGGGAGTGGGAGAGCAAAGATGCATTTCTGTTTTGGCACAAACAAGATATTTTGCTATTTTTACTATCCTTGTTTTGGATCCAACCTGGGTTGGTGTGTGTGACTGTAATATGTCATAACCACACAATTCCTTTTTTATATTTCACTATCTTGACTGTTTAATGTTTCCAGTGGGTAATGCTGAAATGCTACCTTTCATGTGTTATCCGGAAACAGGACTTTTAGCTATGTGATACTTATGTATATTATCCTTCTGTTGTGTTTTAGGTCACATAGGACTATGGCACCCATTCGTTCCAGTACCTGAAAACCTCATTTCACTGACCCTGAGAATCAGGTCATTGTGAAAGCTTTTTGGTGAAATTATGCCATTCTGCTTGAGGGGGTGCATTGAGATATGTGAGGCAGAATGCAAATTTTGCAACAGATAGTTGCTGATGTAAATGCAGTAGGTGGTCAGCAGAACACATGATCAGGTGTGCCATAGGGCCACTGATATGATTTCGTCTGGACTGAGGAGAGCAGCTGCAATGGCCTGTGATTGGATGGGCACCAGTGGGGCCTGCTACAGAGCCACCATTAACAGCAAATGAAGAGTTCCTGTCCACTGTCAGGGATCCAGACAGCTCCCTGGAAAGTGTAGAACAGCATGTCATTTCCATTGGTGCTACTGTTTCAGGGAGAACAAGTATGTCACAGGATGAGCTTCCAGGTAGGCTTGTGCATCTAAATTGTTAAATGCTCTTGTATAGTAAAATATTGACAGCAATACACAAGTTCTGTTTAACTATCAATTCATATGGGAGGAGAGTTGTACATTGATACAGTTAACAACACATTCTGATTAATTACACATGGGCTTAGGTTGCAGTTTTCATCCAAGTTCTTGTTAAAAGCATCATTAATGGACATATAAAAAGCAAAAAGTTTTAACCCCCTATATAAATGTTAATTGTGATGATGGTGTCCTTACCTTTTGCTTAACTTCTTCCAGGGCCATCATCCATAGGAAGCATAGCATCATCTGCATATGGTAAGCCAAATATTTTTGTCAGTAGTGATGAGCAGTTCAAAGAAATATATATTTTATCCACACCTGTGATGTGGGTGTCAGGACTGTTGTATATATTGCTGTATTGTGCATAGCAGTGGCACCACTTTTAGTTTGTTAGCATACATTTGACTATAGGAGTGTAGCTATTAATTTCTTTCCTGTGTTTTTTGCTTATTATCACAGGTGATCCTGACTGTGGAAGTGTGGGACTCTTACCACCTGATGTCAGAGTATTGGCAGACTCTGATGATGATGGTGGCCAAACAGAGGCACAGTCAGGGGCTGCAGAGGTTAAATCTGATACTGAGGTTGACATTCAGCCATTCCCTATATATTGGACACAGCCAGTAGGCCTATCCCAACCCATTCCAGTCAGCCCACAGATATTGGAGAGGTGGAGGGTGAGACAGTCGATCAGGGAAGTGTGGTTACTGTGGCTTCAGTGGCTGTTGACTCTGGCCATAACCAAAGTGTGGGCAAGGTGCTACACAGGATGGTTGTTAGGGGTGTTCATAAGAGGTCTGCTGACCATCCTCCACCTGATCCAGTTGTGTCTTCCTATGCCACTCAATGTCTGTTTAGGGCCATCATGTAAGCACAGACACATTCCCATAGGTCCTCCAGAGAAATGTTTAGAGTTGTAGATGTGGCACAGGCTGACATGTGTAACTCCTTCTACCATGATGCTGATTTAATGAATCAGATAAATGACACGTTGGAACATGTGGTGTCTGTGATGGAACATCTGCTGGGGGGATGGCATTCTCATAGGAATAGGTCAACCACATCATCTGCTGTTACCTGACATGGTTGTGCCCAATCAGGGTCCCATTGTGGCACTACTTCCACTGCTCCATCAGTCATCAGTGGTTGTGGTGTCCACACCCAGACATGGCAGGCCATGAGGTTATGGTCATGGGCATCCTCATGAGGGGAGTTTATCTGGCAGACATCATTCACATTCAGATAGCAGCAGCACATCTGACTGTGGGTGTGGATATGGCAGTGCAACTCCTGGTAGAGCCAGTTCTCATTATCGGGTTATGACAATGAACTGCCACCTCTACCATACATGGCTCACACCTGTCCAACATACCAAGATGTAGAGCTAGCACAGAGCTAGGCTGTGTTCATGCAGACACTCACACACCAGTTTCACCTGGAGGACCCATACAGACCCACCCACCCACACACACACACACACACACACACACACACACACACACACACACACACACACGCACACACACACACACACACACATACATACACAACAGCTACATGGTTCAGCCTTGAAGCTTAACTCTCATTTTGTCTCACTGGCCATTTGTTACTTTATCCAACTGTCTGCCTGCTTTTCTTTCTTAATCACACACACTCTCTGACCTTTCGTGTCAGTCTAGGCTTCCTGCCCCTCACACACACACACACACACACACACACACACACACACACACACACACACACACACACACACACACACACACACTCAGTGCAAGTGATGATAATGGTGCCATATCCTTGTTTTCTTGTTTTCTGTATTTTGGATTGAGGGATACATAACATTTATATAGCTGCATGTAATGAGGAATACCCAAAAGGACAACATCCTCCTCCTCAAGGAAGAGTAAACCTGTCTGGTGGACATCCACAATAAATAAACTCTATAATACAAGGAAAAAATTGCTGTCCAGGGCCAAGAAGGAGCAGGTGACTAATTGGAAGCAATCTCTCCTTAGCCTGAACAAGCAAATAAGAGCATTAGTTAAGTCTTCCAAAGCAAACTTCGAGTCCAAATTGGCTGCATCTACTAAAGACAATCATAAGGCCTTCTTCACATATGTCCACAGTCTCAAAGGAAGAACTCAGATCTGCTCAGTACTGGTGCCCAAGGACATCACATACAGAAATGCCATAGATATAGCCAATCTGCTGACAAACAGGTCCAGTGAAAACTTTAACCCTATGTCCTCCCTTCAGAAAATCAGGACATCCTCAGCACCTTCTCTAGGGACAAGTCATCACTGCCCTCTCAAAGGCAAAAGATACAGCATCCATGGGACCCAATAACATCCCAGCTGCATCCTACATGACCACAGTCAGGAACTTGCAGCACCATTAAGCACCCTATTCAGCCAAAGCTGGAGTACCAGCTTCATCCCAGCCAAGTGGAGGACAGCCACTATCATCCCTTTGCACAAAGGTGGAGTGTCCACCAATCCAGGAAATTATAGACCCATCAGCCTAACTAGCCTGATCTGCAAGGTCATGGAATGGATTATCATGGACCTCATTAACAAGGACATTAGCAACCTCCAAACACTTGATCCCATACAGTTTGGTTTCATCAAGGGGGGTGTCATGCCTGTTAAATTTGGTTGACTTCCTTGAGATAGCAACCAAAGCCATGGGCGACCTGACCAATGTCTTAGATACTATTCCCCACTCAGGTATAATAGATAAACTCTCTCAACTAGGCATCAATCCATATGTTACCAGATGAGTAGCAAACTGGATCACTGATAGAACCCACCTAGTCAAAATAGGGAACCCAACTCAAGCATTAGACCCATAATGAGTGGTGTATCCCAGGGATCGGTCTTGGGACCTCTGTTGTTTGGGATATATGTTTCTGAGGTGCAGGCCAAAACCAGTGGGCTATGGCTGACCAAGTTTGCAGATGATTGCAAGCTGGGTGCTGTCATCAATTCCCCTAGTGATGTGGAAATCCTCCAAGAGGGTCTCACCCAAACAAATGACTTGTACCAGAAACATGGCCTCAAACTGAACGCCAAAAAATGCATCATCATCCCCTTTGGGGAAAGTGACGTCCCCACAAATTATCACATTAATAACAAGGTCCTAAGCATGCAATCAGTCAATCAGTCATGAGGGACTCGGACACCCAGGTTGATAGCAAACTGACTTTTCCCTACTATATTGCCTCCGTTGTATGGAAAGCATTTTATATTGCCCACCTCATTAGTAAGAGTATCTAATTCAGGGACAAGGAGGTCATAACATCCTAGTATTTTTCCCTTATAAGACCCATTATTGAGTACAATGCTTTTTTTAGCATCTACCTCACAAAGCACATACATCAGCTGGAGAGACCACAGAGGTTCCAAATCAGGAGAATCCAGGGCCTCAAACATCTACCCTACACAAATAGGCTAAAAGCCCTTCCCTCTACTCAGTCTCATGCAGACTCCTCAGAGGTGACCTCTGTCTGGCATACAAGGCAATCTCAGACCCCACCTTGATGGGACTGCTGCATATCCGCAAGCCAAGCTCCACTCAAGTAATCTGCACATGTGACCTCAACTTGATCTGTGACATTAATAGAACTTGTTGGTGAAACAGATTTGTGTACTGGAGACTCCCCCTTCTGTGGAATAGACTGCCTCCCCATGTGAAGCAGAGTACCTCACTAATCCTTTTAAGCGCAATGTGGATGACTGGATGGAGAACAGAAAATACACCCTTGGGATTCCAACCTTGTCCCTGCTGAACAGGGACATCGGGTGCTGACTTGTCAGAACATGGGCTAAATTCTTAGCTAGGCTTTTATGGGCCTCAGGGCCAATAGCAGACATGTCCAGTGAAAACATTACCCCTATGTTCTCCCCATCAGTAAATCAGGACATCCTCAATACCTGCTCTATGATCCTATGATGCTCAGGGTGCATAGCGCTTAGTATATCTGTGTTTGTGATGTTGTTTTGCTAATTGTACCTTTGACATATTTTGGTCTTAGAAAGTTAGACAGTTGATAAATCAAACATTTTTTGCTTCAATATTTTTAATAATCTTCTGAGGGTTGTGAAGTCTAAAACTGAAATGTGTCTCATTACTTTCTAACTTGTCTCTGTAATGATTTTCCAGTACAAACATATGATGGTAAACAGAGGACATTCAGTGACCATCAGTAATTTTGAGAGGTATGAATGTGTGAATCTTTGATGCCTGAGGCCTACTACTTGACAGAGGACACATGTAGATACATAAGTCTCTGCTGTCACATGTTAAAGTAATTTCTGTACAAATCACCCATCTTTTATTTGCCTACATTATCAAGTAACAACATGCAAGGATACACCATTCATTCATATTATTACACAATATAGTCCAGGTTCAAACCTTACCTTGTAAATTGAGCAGTTGCAACAGTTTTAGTTCAAGGCTGACTCTGCCTGATGCTAGAAGTTCACAGCCATTACATGGGTAGGTAAAGGCTGTCAGTGTTGCCTGACATCAATGTTACTATATATATATGTGCATAGGAGGAAGCTTAACTGGTGAGTGGTGAGTGTGTGTGCTATGCATTGCCTTTTAACCAATGTGAGGGCATATTGAGCACACCTACATCTGCCTACATCCACAGCAGCTGCAGATTCCCACTCTGACTCTTCATCTACATGTGGCTGTGGTGACCTTGCCATTGGTGATGGGATATGTGCCCCTTCCCCTTGTTGATCCTGCTGAAGCTGTTTTCTCCGGATGATGTTGTATAGCATGGCACAGAAGGTGAATATTTCAGTGCATGTACATGGCTTGTACTGCAGGGCTCCCCCTGATATGATATTGTTGGTTTAAACATGTGTCTCAATATGAGATTCTTCAGCAGGTGTGTGTGCATTTCTGATGGGCATCATCAGCCATGGTTTCAGTACATAACCTGCATCCTCCAGTAAATGACCCTGTAGTATATCCCCCCTAGTGAACATCTGATACAGTTGGGAGGTGTGCCAGATATGTGAGTCATGGTAACTGCCTGGGTTGTCAGCACACACATTCAAAATGATTCCCTTGGCATTACACATGACTTGGCAGTTAATAGAGTGGAAGCCCTTTCTATTTATATAGAGCCTTCCCTGTTAGCTAGATGATGCCTTCATTTCTATATGTGTGCAATCTATTGCACCCAGTACTTTAGGGTAGTGTGCTATGGGGTAGAACCCCTGCATATTTGTAGCCCTGTCCTTAGGAGTACAGGGAAAATATATGTGCTCAATGAAATGTTGGAGCATAGCATTCAGGAACTGATGGAGGATCCTGGATGCTGATGCCTGCAACACCCCCAGCATGTCCCCTGTTGGTCTCTGAAAGGTTTGTGTACCTAAAACTATAACTGCTACTCATACCTTTTTCACCACTGGTATGGGTTCCCCACAGTTTGCCATGGGTCTGAACTGAGGACAACAGAGGTTGCAGAGTTCCTGTAGTGTGTCTCTATCCACCCTGTAGCACTCTATAGTTTCCATGTCATGTAAATTATGATAAGCTAAATGGGGTCTGAAAACTCTGCTCCTTCTTGGCTGTGATCTATTAGCAGCAGCAGCAGCATAGACTTCAGCCTACTGCACATACACATGAATTAAAACAACAGCAGTCCCTAACATTCTTTCTGCGTAGACTCCTTTCCATGTCTGCATTCCAATAGGTTTTGGAATTCACAGGAAAAACCAACACTGAGTCTTCACGATTGTTTTATAGCTTGTTGAATAGCTCCTCCATCTTGTATTGGTTGATTCGCATACAATTCAGCTGCTTATGCTGTAATTAGCATGTCATGATGTTTACCTTGTTTGCAGTTCTACAAACTGTCTAGAGTCACTTACTGAATCAAAATCAGTGAGCTATCATGTGCACGTCATAGCAAGACACAAACATGGTGTAAGCAGACCATGTAGGATTTACTGAATCTGCCCTTGCGTGTATATTTTAGTACATTTCTTTAAGCCTGGTGTGAATAGCCAGTGTTTGCAGTGGGTGGTGTGTGACTAAAGTCAGTAGTAAGTTGCAGTAAAGGGTAAGAAGGGCTTAGGAAAAGGACAGTAAAATGACAAGGTCTTAATATCTGAATGTTGTCCTATATTTAGTAGTAGAATATTGTCTTATTGCCAGCTGCTACGTTCATGTTGGTAGTGTATATGCTACCTCTGAGTTACAAAAGGGAATTCCTGTATGCACTGGTAAGCAAACACCATTCCTGAGCAACAACTACTGTTAATGAATGCAAGACTAGAGAAATAAAGGATTGGGGGGGGGGGGGTAGTATGCCTTAATCATGCTCATGAAATCTGGCATTTTTATGAATATGTGTTAATTTTAATGACTTTTTAATAAGAGTTCTTGATTTCTATCAATGTTTTAATGTACTGAAACCTAACTTAACTCTTTTGTGCAGTGCTATGAGCAAACCAAGTCTTCATGAAGCTACTGAACTTTAAACAGTTTAAGTATTTATTGTTGTATGATTTATTTACAGCTGGAATATTCAGTGACAAATCCCATACATGACTTTTTGTTGAATCAGACTGATTTATTCAGGCCATTCCACAGCTGAGATATTAATGAAGATAACTGTAATATTCACAGCTTGAACTCTGCTTCAGCCATCAGCACTGTCATTGTTTGACTTTTAAAATAATACATTATATGATTTTTTAAATCCTTTATTATACGTAAGTCCAGCACTTTTCTGTGAGGTTGTTTTAAACCTAAATTACATCTTCATGCATTCATTTATAACTAATGAATGCCATATTCTAATGAGCTATATGATTATTCTTTCTAACTTAAACGTGTGGCTACATTAGTTGGCTAATGTTTATATATAATCAAAAATTGTTCTTATATATATCTATGGCTTATTTTATATTCATTTTCTTGAAGGATGACAGCTACTTTTATATATTATTTTTTTATTATTCAGCATGTTTGAAACATTATCATTTGTTTTGATAATTTGGTCATATTTTAATAATCTGTTTAATTTAGTTATGGCTTCCAGTAAATACAGGTTGAAGACAAAACCTTATAAACCCTGTAACATTGCAAGTTTTGCTATAAATGTATAAGTAACATCATTGTTCCTGGTGGCATTTATCATTATGTACATTTCCTTGAGTAAACATGTTACAACAGTGGTAATGGGCTGACCTGTGGAAATGGGGACTCTGTACTTAACCCCATCATGTCTACAGCTTCTGAAAAGCTGCTAAAAACATAAATGTCCTGCTGGGCAGAGAGTCAGGAAAACCTATGGCAAAGAAAGAAGGACGTAAAACTTGAAAAATGTCTGTAAAGAAGTCTTTACTAGTTCTTTTATCTGAGAAAACATTTCTAGAAGTTGCCAGCTCAAATTATTTGGAGTCTTCCATTAACATATGTATTGTCTGTGCAGAAAACTCCACCCTACCACCCTGGAGCTAAAACAAATGTATGTTTTTTATCAAATCTTGACTGTCTAGATATTAATGTTTAATAAGTTATGTTTCCATTTTTGTTACTTTTGTTTAAACATCTTATGCCTATATTTGCTTGCTACACAGGCTGAGCTTGTAGATGGTCAGCTTTGTTTAGTGTTCTACCCTGGTAATCAGACAAGCATACATGTATACATGCATACATATATACCATAAATAAATAAGCAAACAAACAAATAAGTGCAGGAAACAAGTAAGTAAGTGTGTTCAAGAAACAGTAAGAGTGAAACTATACCAGGAGCTTTTCTCCTTGAGCCTCCACTGAAAAGAGGCAACTATGCCCAGTCAGACTTTCCTGGTAATTAAATGCAATAAAATGAAAAAAATGTCACAGGGAACAGATCAAAGCAACTATAGGTAATAATCAATAAAACGTTAACTCTTACCTAGTACAGGGAGATAATTCATATCTGTAGAGGAGGAAATTAAGAAATTTGCTGAAAATCCCAAAGAAGGAGTATTTCTTGAGGAGGCAGAGTGTTTGATGCAACTGATAACAATCAGGCCCTCCACTGGCTATAACAGAGAAAACATTTTCAACTTGAGGGAAACCTGCAGATCCAGAAACCAGTAAATAATCAACCGATAGCTATTTATCTGAGGTTTTAAACTTGACCTCAGATATTGCAATGTGAGATGTGAAACCAAATCTGGATAGTACCTACAATACTTGGTTTACTAGACTCATTAGAAACCCCCTCAAATATAGAGACTATATATATATACTGTTGATGTATAAATTCAATATTTTCATTTGGTTTGGGATATACTCATTTTATAACTATCTAGTATAGAGCAATGTTTGTTTTACAAAATCAATGTGTATTGTATGTAGTGTATGGCATATAGAGGGTTGCTTTTCTAACAAAAGGGAGATGTAGCATAACTTTATGATGTTAGAAGCAACCTCAGTATGAGTCATGAGACAGGAAGGAATTCTTTCATTTTTCCAGTAAACTTTTAATAGAATATCATCTTATCCATGACCCTTGTGTATCAATAGGCCTATAACTCAGCATGATGCGCAAAACATTAACTCCTGTCTCATAGATGTGCAGAAATTAGGTCCAGAGCAACACCATAATTATTTATCAAAAAGAAGGACATCTGTCCTGCAGTTCTTTTGCTTGATCTGTGATATCCAAAGCGATGAAAGACATGGGTGGCAGTAGCAGAAATGACTCAGGCTTTAACCTCGACTTTGTAATAGCTGCTGTGATTTTTGCTTTGGTTCTGTCAAGCCAGGACTCAAAATTAGTATTTGTAAGGATGCTATAGTGTGTAAAGTAGTCACGAGTATTTGGCACTTGTTTTTAAGCATTTCTAGGAAGGGGTTGATAATAGGTTATAATTCAGGAGTCATAATGTGGTGAAGAGAAAGAAGCTAAAATGTTGAAGCGTACAAGAATGCTTGTGTTGGTGGAAGTGGATTTTTTATTATACTTAGTGGCTATTCCCTGCAAAACATTTTGCTGGATGTGATGAAGGATTATAACTTGGTCCAGAACATCAGCATTGTTTCTTTGTTGGAGTTGCATGAATTAAAATCAGGAGGATGTGACCAACTTGTATAATGAGGGTTACTATATTAAACAGGTAAGTGGTGTAACAAGTTGTGGTCAGTTTGCATATACTGAAAAAAGCAGAGCCAGCAAACTATGGCACACTAATTTTATTTTATACACTCATGTCAAAAATAAAAATAGAGATTTTGCCTCTATTTTTATTTTTGACATGAGTGTATAAAATAAAATTAATTTGCCATAGTTTGCTGACTCCGCTTTTTTCAATATTGTATCACTTATTATTGGAGCCATGCAGTTGCCATATGTGCAGGGAATTTCTTTGGTTTTCTCAGTATGTATATAATAAAATTTATATCACTACTGAATTAAGATGCTTTCATTATGAAGAAGGTGCTCTTTCTACTATGTATATGTTTTGTTTATGTAGAGAGTGTGGTAGCCAGGAATGTTATGGATTGGATGTTTTGGGTGATGTAATATAGATGGGGGTGATATTCTTGAGTAATGCTGCTTTCTGATCCAACAGTAAATGTTGAAGATGAGTCTTGTATGTGGCGGTATAGGAATTCTAACTCAGGGATAGCTGGGGGGAAAAGTATATGAACCCACCACTTGCATAGCATGAAAGAGTCAGTTTTGGTGTATGTGGGAATCCTGTTTGGATGATAAAAATTAGACGGGTTGACTAATATTGATGCTGAATGCTATAACCAACCATTTGTGATGGATTATATAAGCCCCAGGACAGAACATAAATAATTGCTTAACCAGTGCTATCATCACTACTGGCAGAGATTCCACTGGCCCAAAATTTACAAGATAGCAGCACAAAACTGTGATCAGCGGCATATTAATCACATAGATAAATGTGCTATTATACTCTATAATTATGCACGTAAATCTATTGTCATACTTTGGAGAAATAACATTTACAGTGTGTAATATGTGGTAAAGCATTGATTCTGTTTATCAGTGATGAGAACAGGGTTCAGCCATCCTTTATTGTATTAGGATAAGGCCATTAATATGGCAATATGATGGGAAAAAGATCATGCTTCCTGGATCAGCAGGGCGGTAAGCATAGTGTGGTAATTCACTTATAACAGAAATTGCCACCATCACCATAATAAGTAGAGGTGTATAAGTTACAGCCTAACAGAACACAAACCCTTAATCACTTTTAGTAGACTACAAGGGACAACAGCAAGGACTGTTATGTGACCGACAATAAGTGCACACCTTCTAAACTTGACTATAAATATGATCAGTAGTTCAATTCCATTTAATTATGTGTTTCTTTGACATTTACTCTAAAAACATCCCAAAGCAGAATATGACCTGTGTAAGACCATTTCCTGAAACATATAAAGTAGTGCTGTCAAATTCAGCCACAACATTGCTGACATGCATGTAGTTACATGTTTACAAATTAAACAAACCTAAAGTAAAATGAAAAACTGTACCTTTGGGATTACATTTAAGGCATTAGGCTAGGTAGAATTGGAACTCAGAATTCATCTAGGCAGAGAATCAATTACAGATTCCAAACAAAGGATTCATGTTTAGTCAAAAATACATTGGTAACCGTGAGATTTGCAAAAGCAATCTTCAGAAAGTTATAAATTAGTACGGTTTGTTAGCCAAATGGAAGTGTTTTCTGTTAATAAGTTAATTTCCATTAAAGCTGTGACAAATAATTTATCATGACATAAAAAATAGCCAGTTACAGTATACATATATTTCTATGCATAACTGAAACAAAGTTTAGAGCACGATTTATTTAAAACATTGATATACATTTTCAAAACTGATACTGGGGTTCATCTCTCTCTGGCTTTGCTTCACTTTACCTTTGAGGTGAATTTCTTGATATCCCTTTTTTAATCATATAAAACCTGGTCATGACTGGATACATGATCATAATTCTCTTTGCTCATTTCTTTCCTCCATTATGGAAATGCAAACAACCACTGAATGTACTCCTAATTCCATAACTTTCCTTTTGTAATACACACCCTCCAACCATGCCCCACTATCAACATTTACTAAAGATTGAACCTTGCTACTCCCTCATTAGATTATCAACACATCTCCCTCCAGTTTGCACATTCTTCTGTTGCCTCTAGTCTCTTTTTTTTTTCTTCATGTGGAAATAATAGTTGATCCTGGAGTTCTCTGTAAGTATAATGAAGAAAGAGATGACTAAAAATCATCACTGCAACCATGCTGAATCCACATATGTATAAGTTCATTTCATAAACTAAAACAGCTCTGCTGTTGATTATTTTAAGTACTTCATTATGCTCTTGCTCTTCACTAACTGAATCCTAGAAATGTTCGGTAAAAAAGATATCTTGCCCATCCTTGCTGTAATAACAACCTTCTCCTTTAAAACTACCGTTACTTCAAATAATGGAAAGGGATCAGTCATCAGCATCTTTGAACAGTTCAGTGCAGAGCCATCCCAAATCTCAGTTCAACAGGGTTCATGCTGCCCCTGTGTCTTGCTCACTGTCTTCTAATAAGCCCAAATGTCAGCCAGAGTCTCTGCCCCATTCCCAAATGTCTTAACTCCTTCACTAAACAGTATTCACTGATTTAGGAGGTAGGTTAGATGTCTAAAATTGCTTCTTTCCACTCACTTTGGAATTCCAATAAAGAAGAATTTTTCAGGTCTATATTAGATCAGCAAAATGGCATTACAGTGAATGTCATTTCACTGACACATATAGACCAAAATACGAAAATAGTGAAGGCTCAGGTCAACGATTTTTTTCCCAGGGAAAAAATCACTTGGCCTGAGCCATGACATTGCCCTTTACCACACTGTAGTGCAATCTTGGAGTTGGTATATTTACTTAGGGAGGTGTAGGTGCCAAAGCCCCCACTTTGTTATGTTTAAAGTGGGGTGTATGTGTTTTTAGTGCAAGCCCTGGGAAAGGAATTGCTGTTTTGAATGTTAGCAGTTTAGTGCAGTTGCTGATTACGTGTCGATGAAGAGGCGTTCGATGGAACGTTTAATATAGACCCAGTTTTTCTCCTCTTGTGGTTCTCCTGCTCTGCAAATATCCCCTTCATTTCCTAACACTTGGCTTTAAGAGCTGCATTCTCAACCTTTTGGAACTCTCTATTACAATTTACTGAACATATCAGAGTAATCCAACAATACTGTTTCAGTATCCCCCCTATTTTACTGATGAAACCATATATTCATCAAAAGGAATGTCCATGTTTACTGTTTCCTGGTATAAGTTATCTAAGGTAGCTCCTATTACTTTACTCTACTCTGGTCAGGTCCTTCTTTTTTTCTGCAGTATTTTTATCTGGCACATGCAGCCTGCTTTTCTATTCTCTCTGCACACACTGAACTGCTGTAATTTTCTCACCCCAAAATGCTGAATTTTGGAGCCAGGCATTAACAAAATCGACTACACAAATTTGTTTTCCATTCCTTGCTGCATTTCTGTTCTTTTGATTAATACTATAACTATATAACTATATAGAGGACCCTGAGCATGATCTTCTTAAATTTAAACTTCGCTATGAGACACTATACCAGAGGTTCCCCTGTCTTACAAAGTGTGTGTGTGTGTGTGTGTGTGTGTGTGTGTGTGTGTGTGTGTGTGTGTATATATATATATATATATATATATATATATATATATATATATGTATATAGATATAGATATCCATATGTAAGAACATATATGCTATCACTCCATATAGTTAAAAGTTCTTAATATCAAACATCTATAATGCCAGAAGAAGTGACTGAATAATCATGATTGCTTTTCCTGGCATTACTTTGTGGGACATTGCGGAACAGTAGGGAGTTGGAATTTTCCCTTTCCCCACTGTTCTACTGTCTCATTGATGTGGGAGGTGTAGGGGGCTTAACCCCTTTCAAAAATGAGTTGTGGCTTTTTTTTATGTGTTTCTGACTGATACGTTAGGATTGATGCTTTGATGCCTGAATATTTGGTACTTTGATATTTCAAAGCACATCTATATCTATATCTAGATATATATGAATATATATAAAGACATATATAGGTATACTCAAATGAATCTAAACAGTACAATATTGACAGAAAAATATCTAAATTAAAAAAAAATGGAAACACTAAATATCAAGAAAACTGAGGCTATAGTGGGGATGGGTTTATGCCCTTTCCCCATTGTTGTGTAACCTTGGAGTTACAATTAACAGGGGTGGGGGCATGCCCTCCTCACACAAAAATATCAGTTTTGGACATAGTTAGATTTTGTTGAAGTTTTTTCATTTGATATTTTTGCTGTTGATATTGTACTGTTTAGATTATTTATATTTATATGGATTACTATTGAACAGTACACACTGCCAATGTTGAGTCAAGCATTCACTGAAACCTTTCCCTGAATAATGGAAGCTGACTACTGAAATGCCTGAACACTATTTCAGATGTCAAAACTCCCCCTTGTTCCAGACCCAAGATCAAGTGCTAACATGGGTTTAGAAGGTGAGCAGGTTCAGATAGTCAGTAATGTTGATACTCAACAATCCGAGATATGAAATGCAAGGTTTGCACAGTTCGATTTGACCTTGACAATGTTGAGCATTCCATAGTAAATGTGCAATCATCGCACAGAAAAAAAAAAAAACATGCTGGTTTGTTTTCTGTTTGGGATTAGGAATACTGGGGATTGGGGAGTTTGCCCTTTCCCACTGTAGAATGTCTTGGACTTGGTATATATAATTTTTCAGAGGATCTGTAGGGTACCCCTACAAAAAATACATTTTCATTTCCTTTTTTTGAATCAAACATTTTTTGTCAGTCTTGTGCACTTTGATTATGAGTATACTACTGTTACCACAGCAGAAACTAGCAGTGTAACCAATAAATTTTTTATTTGAGATCCATACTAAAACAACATAAATTCAAAATCCATTACCCTCCCACAGAGCACAACCATACACATTACCTTAACATAAAACACTTGTACAATTATATTTTATATGGGGGAGTTTCACTGCAACACTCCTAGAAATGATAATTTGGTCCTACACCCCTAACTTATATATGTCAACTTTATGGTTGTACAACCATGACCAAAGTGAAGCAGTAAACATTATGTTATAATTGACAATGTATAACTTAGTCAACTATAGCATTATATAATAAATTCAGTGTTGACAATTTGTGCAAAAAATAATAGTTCAGTAAAGTAAATGGCAATGACATATATATATATATATATATATATATATATATATATATATATATATATATATATCTGGTCTATATTAGAACATTGACGTTTCAGGTCTTTGAATGTTCTAATATCGACACTTAGTAACCGAAAACCAGTAAGACCGAAAATTTAGAACATCGAATTTTTTCCTAGGGAAAAAAATTGCTGTTCCAAAGCACATACACACAACACAAACACACCAAACAAACAGCAATCCACACACATACACCTAAAATCTTACATCTAAACCTACACTTAACTGTACATACACCACTATCTACCCACTTACCTTAACCAAACCCTAACCCTAAGGTCCGTCACTATCGCACACACACCTCACCCGCGCCCTTACTCTAACTCTCTTATCCCACCCTATCCCTCACGTCAACACAATCGCACACTTACCTGAACCCGACCATAACTTTCCACCGCAGAGCTGAAAATAGCGAAGCGACAATAACGGACAACCGAATTCTTTCCCTAGGAAAGAATTCGGTTATCTAAAAATTCGCTATTTTCAGCTTTTGGCTACAAGGTGTTGATAATAGAACATTCAAAGATGTGACACTTTGATGTTCTAATATAGACCCTATATATATATATATATATATATATATATATATATATATATATATATATATATATATATATATATACATACATACATATACCTGTATATATATATATATATATATATATATATATATATATATATATATATATATATAATCGAGAAACCCCAAACGTGATATGCCAAAAAGACCCAAAATGAGAAGGAGTGCAGTCTATTGGTAGTTCAATCAGTACATATATATTCCAGAACGAAAAATAAGACAGTTCCAAATGCACGAAACAACCTTTCAATAACAAAAAGATGCGAGCGCTTTCACGGATGCTGTATCCGCTTCATCAGACATGGTTACAATAAAATAAGAATACATTAAATACTGTTTCAACCACTCCTACATTATTAATCAATTAACCTATTAAGTCTTAAATGAACAAATAACTTAATCTTTGTACATAAAAGTCCCTATAACAATTATTAAATATAATTTCTATCTATCAAACACACAATACAATGAATGTATAATGTATTGAATAAGTCACTAAATAAATTTATAAACATAAAAATGTCTAAAACAGTACCTACAATATCAATACCATCCATAAAATATAAAAATAAACTTAGATATAATATTAAAACAATACTGACCAAACTTAAAAACTTAACACTAAACCTAGAAGGCGATACTACTATCTTAACTTCCTGGCTTTTAAATGGGGCTTTAGAGAGATAGTGTCATTAAGACCCCTGCCCCTATGGGCACCGAGTCTTAAGATGCATCGGCGTTCAGCCTGCTCAGTTTGGTTAACAATATTCCCAATACGTATATTTTCTACTTTAACATGTAATACTTGAAACAAAAAAATGTGATACACTCCCTCTTGTAAGGTGTGCCTAGCCAGGGCACTGTATACTTGCTTCCTTGCATAACAGTAGGCATGATCCCTAATACATTCCCTCAGGGTTCTGTTAGTTTTGCCTACGTAGAAGCAAAAACATATTACACAGTGTGCCACATAGACCACATTTTTGGTATTGCAACCACTGTTGTTACGTAGTTGCCATAGATGTCCTGTATCTGGATGTTTAAAATAACGTGATTCATCTATGGAATCACATTGCAAGCATCTACCACATTTCTTGGTCCCCTCAAAACTGATATACTGGGGGCACGTAATATTCATATTCAAATCACTATAACACAAAGATTGTTTAAGGCACTTCATGTTTTTATAAGTAAAGGTGGGACAATTACCTACTATGTTCCTAACTCTCTCATCCACCATAAGAATATTCCAATTAGAAACTATGGCTTTTTCAACGATACCAGTATTATTGCTGAAAGGAAGGACAACTGATTCCTTCCTCAGCCTGTCCCTATTCAGGGTACTAACTGGTAACCCATCTCTACCCGAATAATAGGGTCTTGCTCTAGTGGCTCTCAAATCGCCCACATAGGAGTATACTCTGTTAATTTCTTGCTCACTGTAACCTCTATCCACTAATCCTAATCTGAGGTCATGAAGTTCGTTCATAAAGCAAGTATCCTCACATGACAGTCCCTTAATGATATTTTCAAAAATTCTAGGGTTATGTATACTAGTTCTATATAAATATGCTGGCCTATAACATGGCTTACGATAGACCTTGGTCTGGAAACTGTCATTATTTCTGAAGATGGTTACATCCAAAAAATTAATATTAACAGCTGAAAAGTCTAAGGTGAACTTCAAAAAAGAATCCATGCTGTTCAACTGTTCAAAAAATGTCAAAAGCATCCCACCAGTGCCCTTCCACAAGAAGAAGAGATCATCTACAAATCTCCTGCAGAAAACTATGTTAGGATTATTGAGTATGTACCTGGTCTCCCATGCCACCATGACCAGATTGGCATAACTGTTTGCACAACTGGTGCCCATGGCAACACCTTTTCGCTGCCTATAACAAATGTTTTGAAAAAAGAAAATATTGTTCTCCAATACCAGTTCTAACAAGAGGCATAAGAACTCAATCTTGCTGGAGTCCATTAACTTGGATTCAGTTAATAATATTTTTAGGGCATCTAGCCCGTCAATGTTGGGAATACATGTAAATAAAGAAACAACATCCATAGTTACCAGTAAAATATCATCTAAATTATTCAAACCTTGAACACATGAATAAAGATCTCTTAGAAATTGTTCAGTATCCTTAAGTACATAAACATTATTGAACAACACTTTTTTAAGTTCAAAGTCCAAATAAATAGACAAAGGTTCAGTCAACCAACCTGAGCCAGATACTATTGGCCTAAAACTCGGCTCCACAGGATTTTTATGAACCTTTGGAAGACCATGCAACCTGGGAACTATCAAGTGTTGCACTTGAAAGAAATCAAATAATTCATCATTCATAACATTCATATTCCTGCATTCCAACAAATTCTTGTAAATATTCTCTTGTAACTCAAACACAATATTAGATGGAATCATCTCATATGCCTCATCAGCCAGCATTTGTAACATTGTTCTAATGTAATATTCTGAATCCAGCACAACCACCTGACCACCCTTATCCGCTGGGCGGATAACAATGTCCATATTATTTTTCAAACCATTAAACGCCTCCAATTCTTGTTTGTTCAAATTAGTCTCTTTAGCTATTTTAGAAAAATTAAAATCATTATACAACATATTCTCAACTGCCTTTAAAAAGGTATCCAAATTAGGCTGCAAATGCGGTGTAAAAGTACTCTTACATCTAAAAGAATCAACACATACTTTGGAATCTGAATCATACATCACTTTTAGAGATACATTTCGCACAAACAATCTAACAGCTAACATAGCCTGGCTGATGTCCATATTGGAACTAGGTATAAAATTCATACCTTTATTGAGTAAATGTACTTCTTCTGGTTTCAAGGCATGCTTAGAAATGTTCCAAACTAAGCATCCTGGTTCCAGAGCTTTTTTAAAGTACGTTGATTCTGTTGACTGGGCGGTACTTTCCTCTTTGCTCCCCTCGCTGTGTCCAACTCAATGGACCTCTTTCTGCCTGCTCGTATTGGCAGGGGAGCTGCCGGAAAATTTTGTACCTCTGCCCTTTCAAGTTGGATTTTCCGTCTCACTACACTCGCTGTGCTGGTAAAGTCATTACTAATGTCCTTGCCATGATTACTGTTTTGTTGTGGTTCACTGAGCATTTCAGTCGGTGTGGTATACACGGAATGGACGGGGTCAGGCGAAGTAGCATTTATGATGGAATTCACGCTCTGTAGTACCGTCTCTTCAGACCCAGAACTCTCCTCATCCTTCCGTTTCCGTGTTGTGTCACCATGAGCATGCTCCGACCCGTTACCATTTCGTATTGTATTCACCCTGTTGCTGAAATTAGTAGATGCAGTAGTCGCTGTTTCACTTCTATTAGCCATATTATATTTTGGCCAAACAAAAACATTCTCCTTTGCAAAATCGTCACTATCCCTGTTCAATTTCCTTCTTTTATGTTCAAGGAGGTTGCGTTCATAGCGTAGCACCTTATCTATAAAGTCGTGCATAAATCTTTCAGTCGGATCAATGCCACACACTTCTGTTAATTTAGCTTGTTCTTCCACAATCCGATCTCTCAATTCAAACTCAATGGGCTGAAAGAATTCTATTAATAGTTTAAGATATGCCCTACTAGCATTCAAGTTAATCTGTTGCCACTGAGATAGTAACTGAGGATATGTATTAACATATGTAGTCATGTTAAGAATTCTCAGCCTTCGAGGGACTACATTGCAGTTAAGACATGCTTCTAAGTGGTGGCGTTGACTCTGCAGACATTTTAATTTGTATATATCATTCTCAATATCTTTTTTAATGATTTTAATAGCTTGTTCATTCATTGTATAATTCTCAACTTCATTGTTGGGCAAACATATTAGCATAAGAGGATTTACCGTTTCAGATAAGATATTCCTCAATCTGCCAGTCGAAGATGTTACTGGCGTGTCACTGGTGCCACAGGCAATCGCTCCATTTTCAACTCCTTCCATTGTAGCCCCCAATGAACAGTTAGTATACAAAATCCAGAAACCCCAAACGTGATATGCCAAAAAGACCCAAAATGTGAAGGAGTGCAGTCTATTGGTAGCTCAATCAGTACATATATTTTCCAGAACGAAAAATAAAACAGTTCCAAATGCACGAAACAACCTTTTAATAACAAAAAGATGTGAGAAGTTTTAACGGATGCTGTATCCGCTTCATCAGACATGGTTACAATAAAATAAGAATACATTAAATACTGTTTCAACCACTCCTACATTATTAATCAATTAACCTATTAAGCCTTAAATGAACAAATAACTTAATCTTTGTACATAAAAGTCCCAATAACAATTATTAAATATAATTTCTATCTATCAAACACACAATACAATGAATGTATAATGTATTGAATAAGTCACTAAATAAATTTATAAACATAAAAATGTCTAAAACAGTACCTACAATATCAATACCATCCATAAAATACAAAAATAAACTTAGATATAATATTAAAACAATACTGACCAAACTTAAAAACTTAACACTAAACCTAGAAGGCGTTAC
Source organism: Protopterus annectens (assembly GCF_019279795.1). NCBI lineage: Eukaryota > Metazoa > Chordata > Ceratodontiformes > Protopteridae > Protopterus > Protopterus annectens. The sequence goes on from NC_056731.1 coordinate 422,465,153, forward strand.
TACTATCTTAACTTCCTGGCTTTTAAATGGGGCTTTAGAGAGATAGTGTCATTAAGACCCCTGCCCCTATGGGCACCGAGTCTTAAGATCCATCGGAGTTCAGCCTGCTCAGTTTGGTTAACAATATCCCCAATACGTATATTTTCTACTTGAACATGTAATACTTGAAACAAAAAAATGTGATCCACTCCCTCCTGTAAGGTGTGCCTAGCCAGGGCACTGTATACTTGCTTCCTTGCATAACAGTAGGCATGATCCCTAATACATTCCCTCAGGGTTCTGTTAGTTTTGCCTAAATAGAAGCAAAAACATATTACACAGTGTGCCACATAGACCACATTTTTGGTATTGCAACCACTGTTGTTACGTAGTTGCCATAGATGTCCTGTATCTGGATGTTTAAAATAACGTGATTCATCTATGGAATCACATTGCAAGCATCTACCACATTTCTTGGTCCCCTCAAAACTGATATACTGGGGGCACGTAATATTCATATTCAAATCACTATAACACAAAGATTGTTTAAGGCACTTCATGTTTTTATAAGTAAAGGTGGGACAATTACCTACTATGTTCCTAACTCTCTCATCCACCATAAGAATATTCCAATTAGAAACTATGGCTTTTTCAACGATACCAGTATTATTGCTGAAAGGAAGGACAACTGATTCCTTCCTCAGCCTGTCCCTATTCAGGGTACTAACTGGTAACCCATCTCTACCTGAATAATAGGGTCTTGCTCTAGTGGCTCTCAAATCGTCCACATAGGAGTATACTCTGTTAATTTCTTGCCCACTGTAACCTCTATCCACTAATCCTAATCTGAGGTCATGAAGTTAGTTCATAAAGCAAGTATCCTCACATGACAGTCTTGAGAGTCTCATGGCCTGTCCCTTAATGATATTTTCAAAAATTCTAGGGTTATGTATACTAGTTCTATATAAATATGCTGGCCTATAACATGACTTACGATAGACCTTGGTCTGGAAACATGTACAAATGTATTATGTACAAAGATTAAGTTATTTGTTCATTTAAGGCTTAATAGGTTAATTGATTAATAATGTAGGAGTGGTTGAAACAGTATTTAATGTATTCTTATTTTATTGTAGCCATGTCTGATGAAGTGGATACAGCATCTCTGAAAGCGCTCACATCTTTTTGTTATTAAAAGGTTGTTTCGTGCATTTGGAACTGTTTTATTTTTCGTGCTGGAATACATATGTACTGATTGAACTACCAATAGACTGCACTCCTTCTCATTTTGGGTCTTTTTGGCATATATATATATATATATATATATATATATATATATATATATATATATAAGTTTGCATGAAGAACAACACAAGCTATATATAGCTATATATATATGTGTATATGTATATATATATATATGTATATATATATATATATATATATATATATATATATTTATATATATATATATATATATATATATATATATATATATATATATATATATATATATATATATATATATATATATATATATAAAACTATATGAGTTTGCATGAAAAACAACATAACTGATAATAAATGGAAACAAATAATCCCTAGGAAGTGAGAGAGGGAGAAGAAGGATTGTAAGTGCTTTTTGTGATATATTTTGGATTTCTTATATTTTTTCTTTTCACAAGAAGAGATATAATTTTCACAAGAAATGATGGATAACTTATGAGAAGTAGAAGATGCTTTTACTGATTTGTAAGATTATTATACAACACACTGTCTTCTCTTATGAATAGTACTTGTCTAGAGATTGAACACATTGCAGGCAAAGTGTTTCAGATTTTCTGTCATAATTAATGTACTTGTAGGGAATTTGTACAATCACAAAATTTCACTGTATTGTGAGGAGTCCGATTTCTTAAAATTTTCAGAAATGTGACCTGACTTGAATAATTATTTTCATTGTTAAGGTATTGGTTGCCAGATGTCCAGAGCTTCTGATGGGGAAAGTACTCTTTTGTTTGGAGTAACTGCACTGATTTCTCTAATTTGTTTGTAAATAGGATTCTTTTTATGGATTTCTATTTTTTTTCAGAAACAGTTATTGAGCCTTAATGTTCTTTCAATTAGGAAGTTTTAGTAGTGGGCATCATTATATTCTTTACGTAAAAAATATTATCCCAGTGAGTGATTCTGTCTTCCCAAATGGCAAGAAATTGTACTCAGACTGTTTTAAGGACCAGGTGATTATCTACACTGGAGAGATGAAAAGTCAGCAAACAAAGGAGCGTAGTAGTGCTGAAATTAAATTCATCCTCAAGTCTTGGTGAGTACCTTCACGAGGTGGACCCTGTTTTTCACAAAATCTCACCAAGGTGATACTGATATATAGACTGTATTTATATAGCATATATCATGGGCAGAAATAAATCAAAAATGAAAAAAGATAACTGGGGGCACAAGACCCAGGATAAAAAAGTGCCCAATCCTGGTAGGTGCACGGGTGTCAGGACTGGAAAAAATTACAGTGTAGAATCCTCAAAATGTGGAAATATTCCTACAATGGGACCAGGCCAGGCTCAGGAGGAGGATGGTCCCCCTGTTGTAGAAGGAAGCAGCAGTCCACAAAAAGGACAAAAATTGATTCGCCAAAAAAGAGCCATAAAGATGATACAGTGGACTATTGAGGATAAGAAAGAAATTATGTATTGTTATTATTATACAAGAAGCCCAGAATTTCCGGATACAAGATATACAAAATGATTAAGAGAGAAATTAGAGGAAAGAAAAATACTTTTGCAGGAAAAACTGCCAGAAGCTTCAGATAAAAATTTGCGTTCATTAATACAACAGATTTTTGAAAAACAGTATATTGATCAAGAAACTTTGATCTCTTTGGAAAAAGAAACCTTTGAGGAAGTGGAAAAATATAAACAACAAAACTTAGAGATATTTGAAAAAGATAAAAAAGAGATATGGACATGGGAAAGAAAGAGAGATTTGATATGGTGCAATATTTATGCAAAGGAGAAAGCTAAGTTAACTAATATAGAGACGGCAGTCTCAAAAGTATTCGAAGAGAAATACAGGCAAAAGCATCCAGATATGGAAAATTTCACAATAAAAAGATTAATAACACAAAAACATAATTTAGAAAAGATGATTAGTAAAGTAAAGGTTAAAGAAATAGAAGCTGAAGTTATGGAGTGCCTGCAAAGTGAAGGATTTAATGTAGAAGGTCTAAGACAGACTACATCACAGTATGCTGGAGTATGTCCCCAGAATAAGGAAAAACAAGAAGACCAGGAGACATGTGAAGAAGAAATATGGACAGGGTAAAGGAAAATAGATTTAATATGGTGTAATATTTATGCAAAGGAGAAAGCAAAATTAATTAATACAAAAAGAGCAGCACCAAAGATATCTGAAGAAAAATATAGACAAAGGAATTTGGATATGAAAAACTTTACAATACAAAAATAAGAAGGCTAAGAGGAAAAGTAGAAAAAGAAATGAGTAATGGAGAAGTCAAAGAAATAGAAACTGAAGTAATGGAACAGCTGCAACGAGAAGGTTTCAGTGTAGAAAATCAACTGCAGAAAGCATCACATCAGGATAGAGCAATGGATATCCAAATTAAGGGGTAACCAGTGGAACAGGAAGTAACTGGTCAGGTGCCATATCAAGATATTTTGGAGCCTTCCACAAGAAACCAGTATAAACATTCATTTGAAGCTAGACAGCAAGGAAAGAAACAGGAAACTGTGGAAACTCTGATGCAGTCAATGTTGAGGAGTGATAGGCCAGTGAGTTCCCATATGACAGAACAACAGAAGACACAGGATGAAATTGAAGAGAATGTGCCACAGGAAGATGCTATAGAACTTTCTATAGAATGCCCACAGGAAAGGAGTTAAGAGAAGAGTTGCTTGATTTAATAGACAAAGATAGATATATCAAGATCAATGAGAGAAATAGACTGCAGAAGGTTAATAAAACCCCAAAAGTCAGAAGCTTGATAAAACAAATGAACACAGTAAATACCACTGTCCATAGAGACCCATGCAATATAACAGAAGTAAACAGAATATATTACTGTGCTGCTAAATTAATAACTGATAAAGATCTACCACAGGAACATAGGGTAGCGAAAGAAAAGAGGGGGCAAAAGTGAATACCATCATGGAAATATCGAATAGAGAAAACTATAAAGCAACTAAAACAAGAAGTATCATTGTTAGAAGATTATAGAAGAGGGAACAGATCAATGAAAATATTAAGAAAGATAGATGTGATAAAAGCAATGCATGGTATTAGAAGAGACCAGGATCTATTATGCACTATTGGAGATAACAAACTAAAAATTACAAAACAGGCGGAAAGACTTAAAAGATACAAAGATAAATATAAGGGAAAAACACAAAAAAAAACAAATTATCAATGACCCAAAAAAGTTTTATAGAGAACTGGGAAATAAGGTAAAAGGAATAGATAGACTGCCAAAAAAAGAGGAAGTAGATACATTTTGGAGAAGTATCTATGAAGATCCTGTGGAACATAACAAAGATGCTAAATGGATAGCAGAAGTAAAAGAGAGAATAAGAAGTTTAAAGGTACAGGATATGAAATGGGATGAAATAACAACTAGAGAGATTGAAATAAAGTTGAGAAAACCCTCTAACTGGAAAACACCAGGCCCAGATGCAGTACCTAACTTTTGGCTTAAAGTATTAACTTCTTTGCACACACACCGCGCTGGTTAACAACAGGAAAAACAATGTTCTTACTTAAGAGTGAACCTGCAAGCTACCCTAAAAATTATAGACCGATAACTTGTCTTCCGACAACATGCAAACTATACACAGGTATTGACGCTGACAGAGTTTATAGTCATTTAGAAGAAAACTCAATTATGGCAGTAGAACACAAGGGCAATAAAAGAAAGTCATATGGAACAAAGGATCATTTTTTGTTAAACAAAGTTATATTGGAAAATTGTAAGAAGGGGAAGAACCTAAGTATGGCATGGATTGACTCCAAAAAAGCATTTGATAGTATCGCACATTCATGGATAAATAAGATTCACCCTACACTGATTGATTACATTACAGTAACCATGAAACAGTGGCAGATCACTTTGCAATTAAGTCATGATAAAGGACAGATTATTATCCCAGGGATAAAAATTCAAAGGAGGATATTCCAGAGTGACTCTCTGTCACCCTTGTTATTCTGCTTTGCTATTAACCCACATTAACCCATTAAGCTGCTTACTTAACAGCCTAGGCCATGGCCATAATTTGGCTTCTAGAAAACAACAAATTCTAATGACTTCTCATCTTCTCTTTGTTGATGATTTAAAATTGTATAGATCATCAGAGGAGGAACTGAAAGCACAGCTGCAGGTTGTCAAAACTTTTTCAGATGATATCAGAATGTCTTTTGGTCTTGATAAATGTGCAAAAGCAACCTTTAAAAAGGAAAATTGCAGCACCAGGAAAACATCAGTTTGGGACAAGAATGTGATATAAAAGAGCTTGAGCAAGAGGGGGTGTATAAATACTTGAGAAATGATGAAGGATCAGCAATAAAACATGAACAAATGTGAATAAGGCTTAGTAAGGAGTACTTTAGAAGACTTAAATTAATCCTGAAAACAGCACTGACACCTAGGAACAAGATCCAAGCTATAAATCGATTTGCTCTTCCTGTCCTAACTTATAGTTTTAGAGTGATTGACTGGACACAAAAAGTGTTGGATAGACTGGATATCAAAACAAGAAGGATGCTACATGCTCACTAAATGATTTATAAAAATCAGTGTATACCAAGATTCTATATCCCCCATTCTGAAGGAGGGATGGGCCTCCTTGAAATTGATTACATGTATAGATCTGCAATTGTGGGACTCCACACATATCTATTGACCTCACAAGATTGAAATGTGGTGAAAGTTTTGAAGAGGAGAATAAATCTAAGATGACATCTCTGCTTAATTTAGCAGAAGCATATTGACGTCAAGTTGTTTGTCTTTTGGCTTTTCCAGGTTAAGGGTCACCACAGTGGAACTCCCCATTAATGATTGGCAGCAGATTTTTCATGAACGCCAAGGTGCCAGCTCGACATTCAACCTTCAACGGAGGCACACCTATTTACGCATGTCTTTTGAACGCCCACCCAACCGCGGGGAGGACATGCAGACTCCACACAGAAGGCACTTCCACACTTCAGCCGAGAATCGAACGGGAGAACCTCTTGCTGTTAGTCAACAATGCTACCACTGCACCACCACCATCAAGCAGGAATGGAAATCAAACCAGAAGTGGATAAAAACCAGGCAGCAACTGAATGTGCTAAAAAAGAAAAGAAAGAATATAAGGTGAAGGATCAGATGAGAAGGCAAGAAATGTGGTAAAAACATAAATATAGTTGCAAGTATAAAAAACTTCTGGAAAAGCCTCATGTTGATCAAGAACGAACGCAGGAATGGTTAAGGAGAGGTGAATTTACATCAAGAAAAGAAAGGTTAATATTGGCAGCCCAAGATAGTGGGCTGCGTACACGCTGGTTTACTAAATCCAGTGAACATGTGGGAGAAACAGACATATGTAGGTTTTGTGGAACTGAGTTGGAAACAGTTACACACCTTATTGCTAGTTGCGATGCTCTAATGGCAGAGGGACTGTATACTGAAAGGCATAATAATGTAGTGAGATTGTTACACTGGAGATTGTGCAAACATTATGATACTGAAGTGGCTGAAAAACATTGGAAACATGAGCCACAGAGAGTCACAGAAAATGGTGATGTTTACATCACATGGGATCACCCAATACCCACAGTCCAAAAGATAGATGCTAGAAAATCAGACATAGTGATCCAAGAAAAGAAGACAAAAGTAGCATTGATCATTGAAATTGCCACACCTAGTGACTATAGTGTCTTGCGTACAGAGAGACACAAAGTCATAAAATACCTTGATCTGCAGGCAGAAATGAGAGTCATGTGGAAGAAAGATACCCAGACAGTTCCAACAGTAGTAGGAGCAACTGGTCTTATAAAAAAGAATTTACAATCATATTTAGATATGTTACCAATTCATGTAACACTGTATGAATTGCAGAAGGAGTCATTGCTGGGCACATTGCGGGTACTGTGAAGAACACTTTTGGCTAACATCAAAGATTGAAATAATACTAATTTCATGAACTTTAATTGTACTCTGACTCAGGAATGGGGTCCATTCCTGTCATGGTATTCGAAACCCAAAAGACTTGGAGAAATCAAAAAAGACAGCAAATTAACTGAGATGGAACTTTTTATGTTGCTGTTATGACAGCTTGATGCATTGAGTGTTTTCTTTCTATGTCCTAAATGAAACTTTAGCTGGGAAACTACAGCAGGGCTAGTAAGGGAGATGGCTAGAAAGGTACTTGGTATGACATCTGGACAGAGGAAGGATGACAAGGAGACATGGTGGTGGAATAAGGAAGTACAGGAGAGTATACAGAGAAAAGGTTGGCAATGAAGAAGTGGGACTGTCAGAGAGATGAAGAAAGTAGACAGGAGTATAAGGAGATGAGTTGCATGGCAAAGAGAGAGGTGGTGAAGGCTAAGGATAAGGCATATGAAGAGTTGTATGAAAGGTTGGACACTAAGGAGGGAGAAAAGGACCTGTACTGATTGTCTAGACAGAGGGACCGAGCAAGGAAAGATGTGCAGCAGGTAAAGGTGATAAAGGATAATGAGGGAAACATACTCACAAGCAAGGAGAGTGTGTTGAGCAGATGGAAAGAGTACCTTGAGGGGTTGATGAATGAAGAGAATGAGAGGGAGAGAAGGTTGGATGGTGTGTGGATAGTGAATTAGGAAGTGCAGTGGATTAGCAAGGAGGAAGTAAGGATAGCTATGAAGAGGATGAAGAATGGAAAGGCTGTTGGTCCAGATGACATACATGTGGAAGCATGGAGGTGTTTAGGTGAAATGGCAGTGGAGTTTCTAACTAGATTGTTTAATGAAATCTTGAAAAGTGAGAGGATGCCTGAGGAATGAAGAAAACGTGTTTTGGTACCGATTTTTAAGAATAATTGTGATGTGCAGAGTTGTAGTAACTACAGAGGGAATAAATTGATCAGTCACAGCATGAAGTTATGGGAAAGAGTAGTGGAAGCTAGGTTAAGAAGGGACATGATGATTAGTGATCAGCAGTATGGTTTCATGTCGGGAAAGAGCACTACAGATGCAATGTTTGCTCTGAGAGTGTTGATGGAGAAGTACAGAGAAGGTCAGAAGGAGTTGCATTGTGTTTTTGTAGACTTAGAGAAAGCATATGACAGGGTGCCTAGAGAGGAGTTGTGGTATTGTATGAGGAAGTTGGGAGTGTCAGAGAAGTATATAAGAGGGGTACAGGATATGTACGAGGGTAGTGTGACAGCAGTGAGGTCTGTGGTGGGAGTGACAGATGCATTTAAGGTGGAGGTGAGATTACATCAAGGATCAGCTCTGAGCCCCTTCTTATTTGCAATAGTGATGGACAGCTTGACAGACGAGATCAGACAGGAGTCCCCGTGGACTATGATGTTTGCAGATGACATTGTGATCTGTAGTGAGAGTAGGGAACAGGTGGAGGTGACCCTGGAGAGATGGAGATATGCTCTAGAGAGAAGAGGAATGAAGGTCAGCAGGACTAAGACAGAATATATGTATGTGAATGAGAGGGAGGATAGAGGAATGGTGAGGATGCAAGGAGTAGAGGTGGTGAAGGTGGATGAGTTTAAATACTTGGGGTTAATAGTTCAGAGTAATGGTGAGTGTGGCAGAGAGGTGAAGAAGAGAGTACAGGCAGAATGGAGTGGATGGAGAAGAGGATCAGGAGTTATTTGTTACAGACGAGTACCAGTAAGAGTGAAAGGGAAGATCTACAAGAGGGTAGTGAGACCAACTATGTTTTATGGGTTGGAGATAGTGGCATTGACAAAAAGGCAGGAGTTAGAGCTGGATGTGGCAAAGTTAAAGATGTTATGATTTGCACTGGGTGTGACAAGGGTGGACAGGATTAGGAATAAGTATATTAGAGGTTCAGCCCAGGTTGGAAGGTTTGGAGACAAAGCCAGAGAGGCAAGATTACATTGGTTTGGACATGTGCTGAGGAGGGATGCTGAGTATATTGGGAAAAAGATGCTAAGGATGAAGCTACCAGGTAACAGGAAAAGAGGAAGGCCTAAGATAAGGTTTATGGATGTGGTGAGAGAGGACATGCAGGTGGTTGGGCTGACAGAGCAAGATGCAGAGGACAGGAAGAAATGGAAATAGATGATCTGCTGTGGCGACCCCTAATGAGAACAGCCAAAAGAAGATGATGATGATGATGATGATGACGACAACAACTGGTGTCCATTTAATTAAGAATGTGAACATTTTACCAACTTCCATCCCTTTCAGGGCACCATGCATTCTGATGTCATACCTTATGGACCTGTTTTACATTTGGTCCTTTAATGGAAATAGCAATGTTAATATATGATGATTTCTTTTTAGCCCTCCCCCCCACTACAGCTGACTATCAGCTGCTACCAGCTCGTCTCCTCTCCTCATTTACTGGATCTGCTGGAACTGCCTTAGCCTTCCCTTTCTTAAGCTCTACCAGACCAGTAGATCATTGTGAGTATTGTACCCAGTCAGCCACTGTAGCTAGACAGTAGGTGCTTATAAGTTACTGAGCATGTGCAAGATCAGTGCCATTTTGTATAGCCAGTCAGAGTGAATGCAGACATGAATAGAGATGCACATGCGAGTGTGTTTGAAGTAATGAGTCAGTTAGTTAGCTTAAATATATATTCCAGTTACAGTTAGCTTAAATATATGTTCCAGTTACAGCTGCTGATGCGTTCATGTACAATAAACAACTTGAGCCCATCACAGTGTCTCAGTGTCTCATTTGATACACGAGACATGTGACAAGACCCACAGCAGGGGCAGTTGAGGAGATTAAGGATGTCAGTGTAGTGTAACACTGCTGCTGAGGAGTGTGCCATAACCCCACCACTCTATGTCACCCTAGTAATCTCCACTATGGCAGTCTTTTGGCGGTACGTGCACTCTTCCACACATGGGATCCTCCCAATGAAGAGGTATATGGCCTGTAGTGCACAGCTTGCCAAGTTCTTACTGCTGTTTTTACAGTGAGCCTAGGCTGCCCCCCCCCCCCATATAGGTGTGCTGGCATCAGCCACTCCTTTCCAGTCTTACCTGTCCAGTCCCTCCAGTGCCCATATTGCTTGCCAAACATGCAGTCAGGGCTTTATCCCTCTGCACCACTGAGATGGCTAATATATAAGGAAACTGAACTGGATTTCATCTCTACAGATACTGGATATCATCTACTAAGTTTTCAGTATCAGTGAGTTTGTTTTGATGTTATTTCACCAAATTATTGACTTCCACAATCTAAGCAGTTAATAAATAAATTATTGCTTGTGCCATAGAATTTTTAATTTTTCTCTATTTCTGTTCTTTCATTGGTTACCTCCTTAAGACTATTATTGCCTGATTCTGTCAAATTCTTGTGAATTCCTGTTCTATCTTCCCTAGAGAGTCACATATGCTTCTTTTGAGAAAATCTGTTTAACTTCTTTGCTAGAATCCTGGAATTTTCATCAAAAGATATAAAACATAGAGGATTATGACTGGGTCAGTGATCATCATGAGTACATTATGTGTCAGAGACATGGATGCCAAGAAATTCACCTCAAGAGCGAAGCTCTTACTATTTGAAATTTGATATGGAGATTCTACATACTACAAATTTGTCAAAAGAATGGCTGACAAAAAAAACATGATATGTTGTACCAGCTTTGAAAGCTGGTAAAGCTGGTTCTATATTATGTTATCGAAAAACGTGTATATCGAACACATTTTCATCAACCAATATACAGCAAAAACACTAATCTCTGAACGGCCACTTCAATTAATTTTTTCCCAGGGGAAAAAACACTTGTCCACCATCAGGGATTTGTCCTTTTCCCCACTGTAGTGCGATCTCGGAGTTTATTACATTTAGTTAAGGGGGTGTGGGGGGTGAAGCCCCCCACTTTGTAGGGTTTTAAAGTCTGCTTTGTTTTTGTTAGGTCACTGAAGTGGCCATTCGGAGATTAGTGTTTTCACTGTGTATTGATTAATGAAAATGTGTTCGATGAACATGTTTTTCGATGACTTAATATAGACCCAGTAAAGCTGTAGGGAAGTAGTTGACATCCTTACAAATTCCCTGTATAAGGGAATCAGTTGTAATCAAAATATCGGGTGTACTTTAGTAGACAGCAGGCAGAAATGGGAGCTGAAAAGAAGCCAATTCATGACCTGCTGCTGTTGTTTTCTGAACAGCACTCTCTGCTTTTGGTGCAGTAGTGATGTTAATAGTGGCTAAAATTAAGCACCTCTGTACACATCATAAAGGTTGGGTCTCATGCTACAGCAGCACCATACCAGCATGGAATTTAGCTGTTTTTTGAGTGCAGTTATGAGCTCCGTGTACTACAAAATAATTATTTTCAGTTTCTGATTTAATGTTTGACTTTCTTTTGTCAGAATACTAAACTAAGTAATAGAGTGTGAATAGCGTTGATGTGACACAGTTTATTTTGCTGTGGTCATTTTGGAATCTTTGAGGTGATGTTTTGACTAGTGACTGATTTAAGTGGTATGCCACACTAAATGGTGTCATTATCCTACTTGTATCTGCATTCTGGCAGAAATATTAACTATCTTTTACTTAGAGTTATTTGGACTTGTTTCTAAACCACAAGGTTAGCATTTCATCTCTTGAGATGTTGTAAATACTTTGAACAAATTTTGTAATATTATCTATTCCTACGTTCATAGGTTGGTACTAGGCTATTAGCCCTAGGGCCTATACAAGCCTAGCCATAACAATTCCCTGGCTGTTTCTTCCCACACTATTTATTTTCCTGGGCCCCTATCTAGCAGGGCAACTGACGTGATGCCCGGGGTGAATTTCCTTTCTCCCATCCAATCATCAAGGTTCCTTTTGAAGAGGGCCAAAGAGGCACTCTGCTTGACATGTATCTCTGGGTCAGGAACCTATCCCTCCAGCATGTTTTGTTTATTGTGATGACAAGGTTTAGATCCCTGGAGCATGTGGCTCTGAGGGATTGGAATTTCTTTAAGTGTAGCATGTCCAACAGCTCTGGGTTTGACATGGTCTTGTATGTTAAGCAGAGACTGCCTCTGAGTAGACGATATGCGACAGAGTATAGCTGGAGTTTTTTAAGGCGGTCAGCATAGGGCATCTGCTTTAGGCCTGTGATTCTTTTAGTGAGGTATTTCTGTGGCCTTTCCAGTTGTTGCAGATGTCTTGAGAGGTACATACCAAATGGGGCATTGTATTCTATAATGGGTCTAATGAGAGATGAGTGCAGTGGGACAATGACCTCCTTTTTTCTGGATGAAAAGCCCTTAGTGATGAGGTGTGCCACATAGAAGGATTTCCTGACGGTTGTGGCAATGTGGTTATTGAAGGTGAGACCACTGTCCACCTGTGTCCCTAAGTCTCTTATCACACTTTCAGTGTTTAGTGTACTGCCACCTATATGGTAATTCATGGATACATGTTTTTTCCCAAAGGGATAACTATACATTTCTTGGCATTGAGCTTGAGACCATGGCTCTGGCACCAAGCATCTGTTTCTGTAAGGCCCTTTTGTAGAGTATCCACATCATTTGGGGATTCAATAATGGCTCCCAGTTTGCAGTCATCTGCAGACTTTGTTATCCAGAGTCCCTTAGTGTTGGCCTGTACTTCAGAGAAGTAGATGCCAAACAAGAGTGGTCCCAGGACTGAACCCTGAGGTACTCCACTTGTCACTTGTCTGGAGCTGGATTTGGAGTCGGCTACTTTTACAGTGTGGGTTCTATCAGTAAGCCAGTTAGCAACCCATTGTGTGACATAGGGATTAATGCCCAGCTTAGTAAGTTTATCTATGATTACAGAGTGGGGGATGGTGTCAAAGGCCTTGTCAAGGTCTAGATAGGCTGTGTGGACCACCTTACCCTTGTCCGTGGCTCTGGAGACTGATTCGAAGAAGTCAATCAGGTTCAGGAGACAAGACCGGCCCTTCATGAACCCAAACTGAGTGGGGTCCAGTGTTTGAAGGTTGCCAATGTCTTTGTTTATATGTTCCATGATAATACTCTCCATGGCCTTGCAGATAAGGCTTGTCAGACTGATGGGATGGTAGTTTCCGGGATCTAAGGTGGATCCCCCTTGTGGAGTGGGATAACTGTAGCTCTGCGCCACTCAGTGGGCATGAAATCTGAGGTGAGGCTATGGTTAAAGATAACACTTAGGTGAGGTGCCAGTTCATATTGTAGTTCATGTAGTACACAGCCCGGGATGTCATCTGGTCCCATGGATGCTGTATTCTTAGCTTTGGAGAGTGCGGTTTCTACCTGTGTGGTCGTTATTACCGGAATTTGGCAATCTTCCGGTATTGAGATGGGCCATTTAGGGGGTGAGAGGGGGGTGAAGTTGGCACTGAATCAATCTGCCAGGATATTGGCAACATCCTTGGGATCAATATACTTAATGCCATTCTGTTGTAGCTCAGAGCAGAACTGAGCATTGCCATTTAGATTCTTGACATCACTATAGAATGCCTTGTGCTTGTCTTTGGAATCACACATTAGTCATATTTTCTTCAAGTGGCTAAGAACTGAGGAATTTCTTTACTGTACCACTACAATGCAATTCCTAGTTGGATAGTGGCTTGTCATAATGCAGCAGACTAATGTTTTTTTTGTTTTTTATCCTAATTTGTTGGAATTTCAAAGAATTGTTCATGTAATGTGTACTTTATTTCCTCTTTATGTGAGTGGCGACATTTTGAGGTTACATTATCCAGACATGCAGAAATGCTATGAAGTTTTAAATAACTGTAATTATATTTTTCTACAGATCAGATTTGTCCTATTGAGAACAAACCACTATACAAGAAAACAGTAATTATTCGGTAAGGCATTACAAGGGGTTATATTGCTATTTCACTTCTTCATCTCCTGAATTTCTAACATGACATGAGGTCTAAGCACTACATTAACTTCAAAATTAACTAAATGCCAAGAAATAGCTTCCTGCTAATTTTATAACTCATTTATATTCTGATTCAGTTTCTCATCTTCTACTTTATTAATTGTAATGTTCTGGCATAGAATAACCCCTATACCAAATCCCTCGTCAATCGTAATAACTAAACTGGTAACATTACATTTTGCAGCAGAAAATCTTTATAATAACAAATCAGGAAGAATGATTATGATAATGCTAGAATTTTTTGGTGATTTATGTTTAATGTCAGTAAGCTAATCTGGCATCGTTTTCTTATTTCTTTAAATTACTATTTAAATTTTTAATAGCTTTATTTTATTGTCAGATATATAAACACTAACGCACTAAGTTGTACTTTTTCCTCCCTTTAAGTTCATTGTGTCAGTATTATTAGCATTGTGTGAGAAAAAGTGAATGTGAAGGGGTACATCGTAGGAGATACATCCTTAATGTAATGCTTGTCATTGCAAATGCTCCAAGGCATTAAAAAAACTCCTTTTGACTGCCTTCATAGTATGGGAACTCCCCTTTCCCAAAGGTGCAGCAACATCAGAGTTGTTTAGATTATTTAAAGGCTGGCAGGGAGGGACATCTTCCTAAATATGAGATTTTAAATCCATAACTAATTTGTTTTTTAGCTTACCTGGACTGCAGACGCAGAGTGTTTACAATAGTGACAGGTATCTATGAGAAAGGGTAAAAGTTTTCTCAGAAATAACCTTATAACTTTCAAGTGAAAATCCTTTTCAATATTTTAGTTGCTTTATGAACATCTTCAGTTCACCATTGTTTTGTTAACTTTTTTCTCACTGTCTAAGCAGCTGAACAACCTTTTACATCTGTCTTGTTTCTTTTCACTGGATTACTTAATTCACCTTCATTAATTAGAAATGGTATTATGAAATGGTCCTCAAAAAATCATGATGCCATAATTCTTTTGAGTTTCTTCTGTGCAAAGAAAATACTCACATTGGCCATAGAGAATCATTTCTGCCAGTTAGTGCAATGATTAAAACTATGAGCTACTTTCTTTGTTTGAGTCCCTCAGCTTTCATTTCCCTATTGTATGATCCTTAGCAATTCATTTAATCAGACAATACTTTAGAGCGATTAGGAGATGGGCTGGACTAATAATGGTCTCCTGCACTGCATGCCTACTACCTATAAACGTATTTCTTAAGGTCTTTATTGCTGTCTACAGAAATAGTAAATCTTGAGGTATCCTAATGTTACAAAAGCATATGATTGCTATAATACTATCTGGCACCTTCATCTTACAGACTGAGAACACATGTATGGCTTTCTCGTTGATACTAACTTTTGTTAGATTACATTCTCCCTTTTTTGTCAATTAAATAATGTGCAGTACTCTGTGGTTTCAACAATATAATCTATGACCCCTCTTGTCCACGTAAAGGATAAATCTGTTTGTTTCCTTTGAAAGTGACTACTGATTTGTTATTGTCCACCACATGATCTTATAAGGCAATGTGGTGTTGTATGTTTGCTACTGTGTAACTTGGATCACCCACACACAACAAATATATTCTTTTCCACTGAAAGCAACATTTGATATGTTATTACAGGCCCTCCTTGCATTATCAGACAAACCATACTTCTCCAGTCTTTTAGTGTTCTTCTGTAACACCAACAGAAAGGAAATGCATGGCATTCATACTGAGAACAGCCTTTGATATGTTATCTCCCCCGATAATATTATCAACAATCCCAGGTACTTTGTGGTTGTGACAGTACAATCTGCAACTTTTGTCCTATTCTCAAAAAAAAAGCTTTTGATGTGTTATTCATGTAAGTGCTCATAAATTCACTCCTTTAGGGCTCGCTCCATTTTCCCTATATAAAACAAATGACACCCCTGGCACAGAGGGGCATAAATGACCTCTTTGGTTCTGCAATTCTGTTTTCCCCAAATTTAATAGGCTGTACCCCTAATAATGCATCTATCTCCCTCCCTAATCCATTTACAGTACTGGCACTGTCCACACTTTCTCATACTATCCCACCTTGAGAAGATCTTTCAAGAATGTCCTTAAAACTATTACCTTTTTTATATACCACAACATTTCACTCACCTAATTTTGTACAAGTGTCCATGTCCATTATTATGGCCCAGTTATTCTCCAACACCCACCTGATAAGAGCACTGTCCATACCAAATACACTAATAAATGAGCTTTTGTATGGACAAGGGGTGAACTCCAAAGCATTCTCTTTTCATTCGCCCACCTGGTATTCCAAGGATAGAATAGGGACAAATACCTTATTTCACCTCTTTGTTATTACCTCCTTCATCAACTTTTCAATCAATGGTTTGAGACAACCTGTATTTAAGAACATACTTTCCATTGTTTTACATTCTTTAAAAAAGTTCTCATCCTTTGTTACCATCCTATCTGTCCTCACATACTGTATTACAGTACTTGTGCTTTCTATAAATCCTTGAAATATAAGCCCCCGTATTCTCAAAAGTGCAGGAGCTCAAGCAGGCAATATGTCTGCTGTGTGATCCAGGAACAGCCCGCTGGGGTGTACACGAGCACTCCTGCACTAGTCTTGCACGGACTAAACCCTGGTATGCAAATCACCCCATTGGCAGGTGAAATCCATACAAATGAGGAGATTTTGCAATCCAGGAAGCTTGCAACAGTCCTTGCAAGATTAGTGCTATCTGCAGAAATGTACTCGGTTAGTAACCGAGTACATTTCTGCAAAAATCCAAAATGGAGCTATGACAGCTCCGAATAAAGGCTGCATATCAAGTAGTAAGCATGCCAGTGGCCAAGTATAAGGCCACTGGCATTGCAAACAAAACAAAAAATAAAAAAAACAACTTTCATTTTTTTTGTTAGCCAATCTCAGCTGTTTAAGCGTAGGGCATCGGAGCGCAAACTGGATCGGGGGGAGGGGGTAATAAAATAAACCTAAAATAAGCATTCTAACTAAAATCAGTATTCTGCCATGCAAGTCAATGGCAGGCAGAAGACAACCTGGCCAGTGAGTAGTGGTTGCTATGGGGGGAGGCTCAGTGTGAGACATGTAACTATGCATTAGCAGGCAATGCTATGCAAATGAGAGAAAGGCTAGTGAATCTCAATTTTCCCCAGTATGTGAGTAAGGTCCCAACAGTGTAAGAGTAGGAATAGCTTGGTGCAAGCCTAGGAGGTAGGTGACATCATAGGGGTGTGTGTCAGGCATACTGTAAGCGAATTGGAGCCCTGTGTCTCAGGTTTGCTCCTAGGGGGTGTGTCTAAACCTGCATAGCACTCTTTACAAAGCCTAAGCGGGTTGCATGCCACTCACAGTGTTTTACAAGAAGAAAAAAGAAGTTAAACCAGGAAACAGCAGCACTGTGCACATTTGAGCACTCTGCATGGCACGCGCATGGGCTTAAACAGGGAGGCAATGGTAAGGGAAAACAGCAGTAGGAAGGTAATCAAGGAGAACTAGCTTAGCTGGCAGGTAAAATGTATCAGAATCAGCCAATTACACAGGCAACAAACCAGCCCAGAACACTACTATAAACTAAGCAAACACCTTCCCCTCTGTTTTTTCCCACACTCTACACCACCGGTGTATACAAATGGGGAAATTTTAACAAACAAACTTACAAAATGAGAATGGCTGCAGCAGGCAACATAGAACAACATGTGCAAGAAGCTGAGGGTGGTGAGGATGTGAATGCTGTCAAACAACCCACAATGAGGAGATGGAGAAATGTGTACAGACCCAGGATAACCTACCAGGGGCTACATGAGCTGGAGATAGTGGAGCACTATAGTGTGGACAGAGACCTCCTACAGCAAATTGTTGAGCTGTGCCGGCCACACCTGACACCAAACTGACCGAGGAGAACCCATCCCAGTGGATACCAAGGTATGTGTAGGTCTAGGTATACTAGCCACAGGTACCTCCCGAAGCACAACTGGGGATATCATGGGGATCTCACAGGCATCAGCATCCAGAGTATTCCACCAGTTCTTGGATGCCGTGTCAGCAAATGCCAGTGAGCACGTATACTTCCTCAACACCCATGAGGGGTTGACCAGCAATATGCGTCTCTTCCACCAAATAGCAGAATACCCTGGGGTAGTGGGTACTATAGACTGCACACACATATGCATCAAAGCACCACCTGGTGAGCAGGGTAGGTACTACATCAACTGCAGGGGCATCCCCTCCATCAACTGCCAGGTCATATGTGATGCCCAGGGCTTTATAATGAATGTGTGTGCTGGCTGCCCTGGAAGCTATGAAAATTCCCACATATGGCATCTGACACAGCTGTACCAGAGATTTGCCAATGGGGACATCCCCTACAGTCACTTAGTGGGGGATGCTGGGTACATACTGGAGCCGTGGCTGATGACACCCATCAGAAATGTACACACACACCTGAACAACAATGCCATAATGAGGCACACACACAGGCCAGACATATAATAGAGCTTGTGTTTGGGATGTTCAGGTCATGCTTCTGGTGTCTGGACACATCTGGTGGAGCCTTGTATTATTTACCAGCTACATGTACCCAAATTGCTACGGTATGTGCTATGCTGCACAATATGATCCTGCGAAAACAGCTGCAGCAGGAACAGCATGGGGCAGGGCCACACAGCCCCTCCACCAATGCCAAGGCCTGCACAGGCACAGAGTGACCCAGGGGTGGAACAACCTGAGCCTGCTCCAGTAGGCAGAAGGAGGCATGCCCAGTATGCCCTGGCCTTGGCAAAGAGGCAATGCATAGCACATGCACTAACACAGTAGGGACCCAAGAAATGACACCTCTCTCTGACTCGCACATACAGTAAAAGGGATGCCAAACATGACACTACCTGTGCTCAACCATGTATAGGGAGTGTACTATGTCCATCTGACATAGGCAGCCCTCCAGCACCATCTGCAAGTCTGGAACACCCTCAAGGTAAGTCCTTCAACGTACCAATTGCCAAATGGAGTAGAATGTGTCATTACCTGTAGCTATGGTATGGATGTGAGCATGCAAGGGAATTGGGTGGCTGAATGTTAGGGCAGCAGACAGTAGACACCCATAGTGGCACCAAGACATCTGTAATACATACTGGAGTTATCATACTAGCCAGTACTACACAGGGTGACAAAACCCACTGCAGGAAATGTGCTGAGCAACATGTCTGTCCATATGACCCACACATGCCAGTCAGGACGATTCACATACCCAACAACTGTCTCAGCCAGCAGGACAGGTTTAGACAAACCCAAACAGAGCCTGCGCCATGGCCCCAGAATGATGGCTATAGTTAACCCCCCCCCCTCAGGCCTACACAGACAGACCACAGCAGGGCAGGCAGTGGGATGTTAGTTCTGAGGGGTAGGAAGTCAGACAATAATATGTAGGGCAACCAAAGCCACGATCTGTAGTACACTGGTATTCCTCTAGTCAGCATGATAGTTAACAATACAGAATGCAGTGGAGTACCTGACATATCAGTACAGTCATAGCAAATGTTTACAAGTGTCACGTGTGCCCCTCACATCCTACATAGTAATGCAATAACAGTCAGGTGTGCCACCCCAACCCTGTGTAGAAGTGTAGAAATAGTCAGGTGTGCCCCCTCATCCTACATAGTAATGTAATAACAGTCAGGTGTGCCCCCTCCCCACTCCTGTGTAGAAATGTAGAAACAGTCAGGTGTGCCCTCCCCTGCTATGCAGAAATGTATTAACAGTCAAAGCCAAATGAATGATGGATACCCTGCAGAGACAGCATGCTACCTGTCGGTGTACAACACAAAGGTCAGCACTGCAGCACAAACTACCAGGACACAATCCACACATTCAATACAGATGGCCATAAGGGCATGCTCACACACTTAAATACATGAAAGCCATGTCTGCAAACACCAGTGGACCAGACATATCTGGCAGTTGCAGTTGTAAGTGCAGACACTTGTCAGTATGCACCACTCATACCTTGCACACACAGTGGATAGGAATACAGACATATATGTCAGGACAACACACTATAATAAGCCAAAGGTAGACATACATAGATGTGTGGAAGAGGGTGACTATGACAAGGAGCCATCCAGGCCTGTCCCACTCAGTACACAGCCAAAGGGCCCCAAACACATGAGGTGCAGAGGTCACTCACTGCAGATAATAGCCACCAGTATCTGTCAGCGGTATAGACTATGTGGTGCAAGTGCCAGCTGTGCAACATGACTGTACAAGGAAGCAGTCATCTAGCATCTGTATACACGTACCTGTGAAATATGACCCCGTGTGTGCCCGCATGTGGTGTGTCAACCCTTAGATGAATGAGTTATGGCCCATGCACACACACTGCCCTCCCCATAGCCCTACTATGGTAATCCTGCTGAGGTCATCCAATGTGAAATACACCTTTGGGAGAATTACAGCCCAGTAATCTCTGTGGCACATCCCATAACTGCATACTGCTGTAGTATGATAAACTAGTTAGGTAGGAGTTCTAACCCCAGATGTGGCAACTGTGTTTTTGTCTGACTGTGTAGAGAGCAATGTTTTTTAGGGTACTCACACTCCCTACAATTTATATACTTAACTTTGGCAAGGCTGCTGATGTCACCCACCTAGAAATATACCTCTGGGTAGGTTATAGCCCAGTAATCGCCGTAACGCATGCCATAACTGCTGTAGTGTGATTTAGAACCATGGTAGGGTTCCATCCCCACCCATGGCAGTTCTAGATGTTTAGTGTGTGTTTCAATGTCTGTGTATGGAGCAAGGCATTATAGGCTAGTCACACATAGTACATTTCAAATGGCATACTTTGGCAATCCTGCTGATGTCATTCATTGTGAGATACACCTTTGGAGAAGGAATTCTCCAGTAATCCCCATGATGTGTCCTATAACAGCTCCATGCTGTAATGTGATATAGACCTCTGTTAGGGTTTTGTATCCACCCATGTCGGTTGTGGAAGTTTTGTGTGTGTGTGTGTCGCTGTCTGTGTAAGGAGCAATACATTTTAGGCTAGTCACACTCACTACAATTTGAATGTCCTACTTTGGCAATCCTGCTGATGTCATCCAATGTGATATGCACCTTTGTGGAAAGAGTATGCCGATAATCTCCATGGCACGTACTATAATTGTGTAGTGCTGTAGTGTAATAAACTAGTTAGGTAGGGGTTCCACTTCCAGACATTACAGGTGTGTGTGTGTGTGTGTGTGTGTGTGAGTGTGTGTGTGTGTGTGTGTGTGTGTGTGTGTGTGTGTGTGTGTGTGTGTGTGTGTGTGTGTGTGTGTGTGTGTGTTTGTAACACGTATCCTGTGTCGAGGTGGTTGTGAGTGTATGACACCTGTGGCCAATATAGAGTGGGTTTTGCATATTTCTTATATGGTGGCCCTACTATATATCACAATGTCCACTGTACAGGGATAACAGATGTGAAATAGCTGAGAGGCTGGGGTACAAAGCCATACCCATACATGTGATATCAAGGCCAGGCAATCACAGTTAGCAACCCCAGTATTACCCAGAGCACACTCTCAACCCATGTCTCATACACACACACATGCCTAGGCAACAGCCAATATGTGGGTAGTACATTGCATATTGGCCACTGATAGTAACTATGGGGTGATAGCTGTGGGCTACAGAGAGCATAGCACCCTGTCCATCTGTCTAATATGCACGTACATGCAGACAGTGCACCTTCCCCATGTTCCCCAATGGACACCTGCAACACCTGTGGTGCCATCACATGTGACCCACAAAGGACATACCATGCCTGACAACATGCCCTGTATTGACAGATGCCACTGACACCAGGGAATGCCATTAGCATGCTGTCAATGTAGGTTCAGGGTAACCCTGCTGCTCATTACCAGTTCCCGCTACAGGTGGACAAGACTGGCACATCTGATGATAATCTGTGTTCACAACATGGGCCAGACACCCCAGGTACAGTTCCACATGTCACTGTACATGCATGTGGGAGGTGTGCACATCCCAGACACCATCCATGTCATGGACTAAGAAACACATACATGGCAAGCGATGCACAGCATTGGCCACACACAATAGTCACCTAGGTGACTGGAGGGGGGGAATACAATACCCACCTGTGTGGGCAAATGCAGACACTACAGCCCTGAGCCACAATGCAGACCATTGTCATGTGGCCTGATGCCAAGGTATAGCCATTGGAGCACATATTCTGCAACTTAATCTTTTTTTTATATCGATGCTGAGGATATTATTATAATCCATAATTAAAAGATAAAAATTTGTTACTCAAGAGCTCTAAGCCCTTCCTATTTTCTTTGCACGCCCACATTTATTTCTTCACTAGTTTGCTTCTTTTTTGTTTGTTTGCAGGTATAGCCATTGCCTAGCCTTGTATAGCCATCTGGCACAGTCGACCACCACACACCCGTGCAGACATGCACCCATGCATGTCAGTACTGGCACCCTGTGTGTTTGTGTGTGTCTTGTATGGTGCGTATGTTCACATCCACACTCCCTACAACCCCCAAGGGCATACTGAAGCATGCTGTCTGATGTCAGACACCTCCCCATACACTTTGCCCATACAACCCCCATATGACCCATGTGGTGCATGTGATACCTGCACAGTGATGTGTTTTGGCAATCCAACTACTGATGAGTTGTAATTCTGGCCATGCCAACTGTGTCAATGTGTGTGCGTCCCTCTGAGAGTGTGGCTGTGTTGATGCTGGCACCTGTTCATGCGGACAGGCACGTGTACGTCACCTACCATATAGCTACCATATCCCTGTTGCAGATGTCAGTCACCATCACATATATGTTCTGAGGGCTCCACAGCAGATAACCCATGTGCACATCCAATAACTGTATAGAACTGTGATAGCACTACATAATCAACAGGGGTTTGATACCCTGTGCTGGTAGATCTGTGACACAAACATGCTTAGGTTTTACTCTCCCACCCCTCCCTGACTTGTTTTTGCCTCTGTCTGCCTCTCCCACTCCCTCTCTGGTGGATGTGGAGACCTACACATGCTTTTCTTGACAGCAGCATGTGTATTTTAAGTGATGCTCATGATCAGTTGATGGTCTCTGCATGAACTGCAGCCCTCCCCCAGCTGATTGCATGTGGAATAGCTGTGATAACATTCCCATAGCTAATTGCATGGAAACACACTCCAATATCTAGGAACATCATGTTGGTGTTGGCCCTTTTCATTCACTGTGAGCAGGAACTAGATCTGTTGTTTGGCAAACTGCATCTCAGATGGATTGGAGATTTACCTCTAAAAACATACACTGTGGACACAGGGCAACACACAGGAGGGGGGTGTGCCTGACCTGACTACAGACTGTAAGTGCTGCTATACTGCATTTGGAGTACTATTGGTTTAACAGTGTGTGTGTGGATATGACTGTCCTACATGTCTCAATACCTGCCATGTCAGTTCCCTGTTTATGAGGAATCCCCATCTGCAGGGTCATCTGCAGACAGGGCAGTGTGTTGTGCCTTTGGTTTCATGTGTTAGCCACAGAGCATCTATCTGTCAACTGCAGAAGGTAGTGTGAGGATCGCAGCCTGTAGATGGTGAAAGCCGTGACAGTTACTGGCTTCACCTCCCTCATAGGACATGTGCTGCAACAAACCCTGTTGCAACAGTAAATGTTTGAGGTTATCACAGCAACATGTCATTATTGGCCCTGTGTATGTGCTTCCAGCCACAACTCTGTCAACCTGTTTACATATGTTGTGCATGAAGTGGTGCATATGTGCTGTACACCATAATTAGCGTCATCATATCTGATAACAAGCCAGTGAGATATCAGACTGCTACACATGTTATGTTCAGTAGGGGTTATATTTGATGACATAACCTGGACATTCTGTGGATGTTTGTACAGTACTGAGGTCTGTGTACTTATGGTGAATGTAGACAGTGTGTGTATTGTTAATATGTACTTTAGCCTGTGTACAGACTGTGGTCGATGTCATTGTTCCTGGTCCCGTCCTATCTGATGTAACATGCTGCTCCACTGTATGGTACCTTATTGGTGTACATGTTTGTGGGGCCATATACACACATGTCCCATACCACAGACAGCCATCGGACCAAACTGTGTAGCAGCCCAGTATATGTAGGGTCAGTCTGTGAGTGGCACATATGAGGATGATGTCGAACAGATAGCCCATATACTGTAATATTATGCTAGCTTAACATATGTGACTGTGGCTGTGTTCACATTGGTTGTGGTTATGCACTTTCACACAGGTGTATCTTACCCTGTGCTGTGACATGCCTGTAGAGCCTGCTATATATGCAGGTACATGTGTATTTCCCCATAGGAGATGTAGACCAGTGTTGAGCCAGTCTGCCTGTAGCCTGCACAGTGCATTGTTACATGCCTAGCAGCTCAGTGTACTTACCCAGTGAGATGTCATGTGCAGATACTTGCCAGATGTACTACTCCCGGGCCTCCATTAACAGTCATGTATGTCAGACAGAGCAGTGGTATGCTGTACAGATGTATGTCAATATATAGTGTGTAGTATGTGGCCATGGCACCCCTGTACCAGCAGTTATTATGTGTCAGGCCAGACAGGGGTGTGTGAATGTATAACCTATGGTGGCAAATGCATTCCAGTCATTATGTGTTATTCCCATCTACATGGCTGGCTACATACATATTGTCAGGCATGGTACACATGTTTAGCACTAAGGGGTTATGTGTATACCTCTGGACTGTACAGAGTGTGTCAGAATGTCCACATATATTGGCCAATATCTCTGCTGCAGTCCACAGGGGTACTATGTGCTAGCAGTGGTACTTTACTATGACATCCTTAAGATGACTGTCAGTAGCCAATGGCACACATGTTATAAGCAGATGAGACCTCCAACACACACCATGTCTCTGAAGATAATCCCAATGACAGTAGCAATATTCTACTAATATACCTGCTCTACATACCTGACATCCCCTTGCACTATGACTGCGGGGCTATAGAGGCTGGGGTAGGGCTACACTCCATGTCCAGGACATATGGTGGAAATATATGTACATATTATTATCCAGATAGCCATATATATATATATATATATATATATATATATATATATATATATATATATATATATATATATAAAATTACACATGTAGTACTTCCAATTACCACTGTCATGGCAACCACCTTCTCTAAACCCCCTACATTATGTGGGTGTGGTCCCTTTACATTTCCTGTGTGATGTATATCCTTCCTGTGTGTGGGCATCAGTGTTACAGACAACAGGTAGCAATACCTCTTACAGGAGAACTGGCACACCTCAGGGCAGCTACATATTTGTCGGAGGTTCAGGAACTACAGACAGAGTGTGAGAAGAGTCGTGTTATTCTTTGTATAGCACTGGTGTTACAGGGTGTGTGTGTACATACTAGTTTACCTTGGTATGCAGTCTGTCTGCATAGCTCTCAACTGTGGGCCTATCCTCTTGGTGGTCAGAGGTGTGCCTATCATGTGTTGTGTGTCCACCACACAGGTCCTGTGTCAGATATTTCACTGGCAGTGTGTGTGTTGAGTGCTATCAGTACATGGCTCCATCCATTTCTGTTTCTAATCTCAATTCCCTGACTAAGGGTATGTTGCAGACTATCCTGTAACACCAGCAACTTGCTTAGTGTATGGCAACAGTTTTCCACATTTGTGCCTGTGTTCCAGCCTCTGTCCTCCACCTACATACCAAGCTTTGCACATATGACATGCCTTTGGGGGTTGTTCTGTAGTGGGCTGTGAGTATATCACACTGCCATTGCTGCCATCAGTTCACTGTTGTATCCCCCACACATATGGTGGGGCTGGGGTCATATATGTGCGGGTGTCACCTACACAATACATGTGTGCTCTTCTGCACTCCAGAGGCCAGTGTATGTAACAGTGGTATATGGCCCTGTATTATTGAGTCTGGGGGGGGGCGCCATAATTGACCTAAGCTGTTACAAAATGTGGGGGTATCAGGGGTGAGCTGCCTGAAGGTATCTGGATGTACAGTACCGTATACTTCACCTATAGTTACATTACTTACATAAACTGGGTTAATGCAAGCTTGCTGTCTCCTGTCATACAGATTGTTCTGTTTGTTAGTGTGCTTGTGATGATGTCAGTTATGCCTTGTTATGTAACAGTTACAACCCATTTGGTCACATGACATCATTACCACCTATTGATTATGTACAGAGTGTAGATAGATGCTGCTGAACTATACATCTGCATTACATACTGTTGATTGTTTGGTATCCTGTGGCCCAGTCTGTCCTCACTATTGTACAATTTAAGGGCTTGGCCTGGACAGCAACAGTTGTGAACCTTTCCAGACTATTGTATTAGTATAATTGTTTCACAGTTGCATTACTCTGTTTATATGGATGTCAGTGTCTGAACAGCTATATGACGTGGTGTGAAGAACTGTAATAGTACACAATTAAAGGTTTTCCATTTCTGCAATCCTGTCTGTGGTGTTTTTCCTATGATCTCTCTGTGGATATATGTTGCAGGCAGCGATTGTCATTTGTATGGGTGGCCCATACAGTGTCCAGTTGTTCAGGTGTTAACTGTAGGCATAGTGGCTGTTCCATATTGTGTGCACCTTCTACATATGTATCTTACTGTACATATATCTGCATGTGTATGTGTAGTCACATGTATATCGATATATATATATATGTGTGTGTGTGTGTGTGTGTGTGTGTGTGTGTGTGTGTGTGTGTGTGTGTGTGTATATATATATATATATATATATATATATATATATATATATATATATATATACATATATGTATATCTGTATCTGAACAAAGAAATGAACTCCAAAACTAATAACCAAGATGAAGCAGGAACCAATACCAGATAGTATCAATTGCATTAATATGGCAGCTTAGGTGCAATGCAACAGTTACACCAGGTCTCAGCAAGACAGTCCCCCGGATTCACGAAACCTCCGTGTAAGACTTAATATGTCTTACTTGGAGGCTGCAGTTGAACTGTATGATGTCAGCATGCCATGAATATTCATGAGGGCACGCTGACTCATCCGTAACTCTTACACGGACTGAGTAGGAAAGCAGGGGCCGTGTTCGACTATCGAGCAGTCTAAAAGTCCACACCCCTGTAAGGTTTTAAAAAGCATAATGTCAACAGACAAGAGCGAGTTCGCTCAAATGTACTTGCACCCAACACCACACTCCCTGACACTGTAAACCCTCATCACAGTTATAAAACGTAAAATATTAATTTTATTTTTTTTAAATCCATGATATAGCTGCCCGTATTTGCGCTTGTTTGCGCGGGTGTGCCCATTGCTTAACCACAGTTAGCAATTGTGACATTGAAGAGCATATAAGAGCTACTTATGCAATTTAAGCCAAATAGCAATAATGTAATGGTAGAACGTATGCACAAAGAGAAGGCATTCACGGTTCAAATCCCACCACTCCCCTTATTATTTATGTTTTAAATCAGTATTTGAAATAATACCAGACATATATGATTAAAATTTTATTAAAAGCAGTGACATGGCCAATGTATCAGTGAACAAAATATATATTTTTAAAGGACCCAGATATATAATAGCCTGCTGTTAAGCAACGTTTTACACAGCTAAACACAGGTGCCCATAGTTTAATAGCGCTTTACCCATCTAAACAGAGGTGGCCATAGTTTAATAGTGCTTTACCCAGCTAAACAGAGTTGCCCATAGTTTAATAGCACTTCACCCAGCTAAACAGAGTTGCCCATAGTGTAATACCGCTTTACACAGCGCAATAGAGTTGCCTAAAGTTTAAAAGCGCTTTACCCAGCGCAATGTGTTTGCACGGACGTGCGCGCTGTGCCAACCAGGGCACCGTAGGGCACCGGGGTGCAATGTATAGCTAAGTTGCTTAAACGCAGCCACACCCCCTAGCCTGTCTAGACAGTATTAGAATAAAAGAATGACAAGGTTCGAACCCAGGACCCTTTGCATCATAACCAAAGTACAGAACAACTAAGCCATGACAACATAGGGAAAGCAGTCACTATTAACATTCATAAACTTACGAATGGTAGTTTAACCATTACTAAGCAGGTCTGCAGTCAGCCGAGAATTTTACAAAATGGCCAATCACAAAAAAGTGTGGGAAATGCGGCATATTTAAGCCCCATAGACAGGAATACTCGCCATAACTGATTGTAGCTCACATTTGCAGTCAGAATGGCAGGTGCAGGACAGGGTTCATGCTTCCGAGCGCAATGTTGGGGCATCGAGGAGTCCAAATACATGGTTTGGCTCCTTGTCCACCATCACGAGACAAGACTCCTGCAGGGCCAGTTCCAAGGGACAGAGTACAAGGCAGAGGCTTGGAACCGGTTAGCTCGTGACCTCACCAGTGCCACAGGCTTTCCTCGGACTGGTGAGCAGGTTCGTCACCACCATGCAGACCTGAAGAGATGAAAGCAGGACCACCTGAACCAGTGGATACAGGAGGCCTGTGGGATGCAGAATGCCCCGCAACTGAGTATGTAGCCATGGAATGCAGTATGTAAGAATTGATAATGGAGTATGTATAACGGATAGGTATATATCAATATCCCTTCATTTACTTTACATCTGCAGGAGACTGTGCTGCGAATCAGCAAGCCTATTCTGATAGGCTGCTAAGGCTGCACCACCAGGCAGGTTAGTGATTATTCTGCATGTATTGTTATATAAAATATGGGAGAGAGCATGAAAGAAAGTGTTGTAGTCCAATAAAACAGCCATAGAATTGCCTGAATAAGTCCTCTGCATATACTGTCAGATAAAAACATCAGAGAGGCAGAAAAAGAGTGTAGTAACCCATTAAGAAAGGTAACATATGTCTGGAATAATATCCCTGCAGGCACTGTCATATAACATAAGTGAGTGAGCTTGAAAAAATATTGTTCTAACCTATTAATAAAGGTATAATATGTCTTGAACATGTCTGCCATAAACACTGTTAAAACAAATAAAGGAGTGAGCCTGTGGAAAAGTGTTCAATGTCATTAATAAAAGTCTAAAACCCAGAGTGTGTCTGTGTCACAGACTCTGAAATGTTGTTGTACCCATGCATTATACAAACAGTACTGTTTGAAAATGTGCTGGCAACTCAGAGTTATACAGTCCCATATAAAGTGGGTGATGGAAGTGCTAGTAGCTGTGAAACATATATACAGTCCACAATAGTCAGTTACTGGCTGGCATGAATAAGTAAACCTGGCACATGTGTAGCATGTAATTATTCACCAGAAATGTGAGTGTGTGTCAAGAAATGCAGGGTTCTGTACAAATCAAAGTGAAAATGTCATGTGAAAACATCCCAGATATGTAGATTAAGAAATATAAATGCAAACAAGAAATATGTAGCAGTAACATCTGCATCCTGGAGAGTTAGTATGTCAGATATAGGTCAAGCATACATTGAACTAGCCAAACCCATGACACAACCTAATGTATGGTGGCAAGTGTAATAATACAGGTAGGGGATATACACTTGCAGTCACTGGGAATGTAGTGTAGACTAAAAGGTCATTATAAGATGTTAACCAAAGATTTTTCTACACCCTACCGTATGTGCATAAACCGTGCAATTCCACACCTCAATGGGTATGTGTAATCTTAAATATTTGTTGGGACATATGTCCTGTTGTTTTATAAATATTTGCATTGATGCTGATGCATGTGCCCTGTTCAAACACCATGTTCATGGTGGCCTGTTGCTACCAAACATCCCTACATGCTGTTGAAATATCCACTGTCGTTCAATATATGAATGTGTTATGCTTGCTGTTCAACTGTTGGAACCTTGGTGTGTTGGGTTAATGGGAATATTACTGCATGCTGTTACAACTAATCTGGAATGCTGTTGTTTATGTTGTAATTAAACACACCTAATCACAGAACGTATGGGAAGGCCGGTCCCAGCGGACCCACCTGTCCCTCCTCAGTTGGCGAGTGCACCTGGCACCAGCAGCTCTGGTGCCCAGCCCAGGCTCCCCTCCTCCATTGGTCCTGTGCCCCCTTTGGGTGGAAGCGCTGCAGGGGATGGGGCTCACCCCCCCCGTGCAAGCGTGGGTGAAGGAGGGCCACCTGTCACCCTTGCTAGGGTCCGGGCTGTGGTGTGTAGGGAGATCCAGCGTTCAGTCGCTGATCCCCTATGCCAGCTCGAGGCGAGAGTGGTGCATCTCTCGGATGAGCCTGCCCATCCTACACAGCCCTCAACACAGCCACCATCGGGGCTGTGAAGGTGCAGTGGTGACTGCCCATGGGTGGGGATCTCAGTTCCACTGTTACCATCTGTGGGCTCATGGGCTTGCGATTTCCAAACATCCTTCCCTGTCAATTGTGTTCACCCACCCTATGTGTCAAACTCTGCCCCTGTATGCATCTTGTTTGTCTTGTCTGTTTACCTTCCCAACCTACCTCCCCAAATATACCTACATCCCCTACCTCACATTCCACTCTCACCTGAAAAAAAAATAAAAAGAAAGGGCAATCTGTTCCCACAAACAAATTACGCCCCATACATAGCTGCCCATTTCACACACATGTCCACCGGACATGTAAACTGATAATTACAATTGGCACTGCAACATACTCTGTTGTCCTCACCCCTCTCTCAGGGGTGGAAGGTTGCAAATTTCACACCAAATTATGAACATATGCACAGCTGTTGCTGGTAAAGAAATGGGCAGCTATGGGCCTTCCCTACACCCTTCCTGCACATCCCAGCTGGTTTCCATACTGTCTTTCCCTGTTTATGCCACCTTTTTCACCACTTTACTATCTCCCCATTTTCTTTTCTTTCAAAGAAATTAGCATAGGGGTTAGCGGGAGTAAGCACTTTTAAGCAGTAGTAAGCGGGGGTGCACGAGTGTGCGCATGTGTGCGCTTAGCTAAGTATTGCTAAGCATCAAGCAAACCCGCTTACAACTGCTTAAAAATGTCTCAGTCACTCTGTATGACAAAGCCCTTGTACTGCTCAGCAGCAAAATAAAACACCCTTGTCAGTCTCTAAGCCCCACACCTTGGACTCACCAGTCTGCATGATATACCACTAAGCCACAGCAGATATACAATAACTTGGTGCTGAAAGAAATATAACATGCATTACAAGGAGTGAATGTAAAGGGAAAATAGGAAAGCCATAGGAATACATTGCAATAACTACTGTTGTATGCCAGTTAATTCCCTAATTCCAAAAGAAAGTACATACTCCCATGTATCCAGTGTTAGCATTAGGAGGTGTGAGTAAACTTACACACTAAGAAGAGTGTACTGGAAGAAGCAGCAGTCAGGTTTCAGTACAACATGCATTTCACTGGCTACAACCCAGCTTCAGATATGAGACATATACCAACCTTCTGACTGACACAACAGTGTCCACAGCAAAGAAGCATTCTCCCCACCTTGCAAAACTGAAAGGCCAACGCCTACCTAACCTATCATTTTATAGCAGTGTCCTGAAATCACAGTGAGAACTGCAATTACCACACAGCAGGCTGCATGCAATTACTAAATGGTGGGCACCAATTGGTGCAGAGGCCATCACATGCACATGTACAGATACCTACAAAAGCAGCCTGTACTTGCTGTCCACACATGCAATAATATCATTGCAGCAACTGGAGAGAGAGAGAGACAGACAGACAGACAGACAGACAGACAGACAAACAAACAGAGGCAGTTGGAGACACCAAACAAAAAAAAAGAAAAGAAAAAAAAAACACGTCAACAGATACAACAGACAGAGGTGAGAAATACAAAGGTAAGGTATGTAACAGAGATGTATTTGCTGGCATCTGAATGATGTGTCTGAAGGGTACTCTACATACTGTGAACCCTCCATATGTGGTAGCAGTCCGTATCTATATGTATATGCAGATGTGCATAGGGAAAAGGACATACTGCAACTGTTAGTGAAGGCTGGACATATATATGTAGTTGAAGGTTGCTATGTGCATATATCTATGTAAGTTGTAGTGTGTGGCATTGAAAACAGCAAGCAGTGCAGGTATATGTCATGTGGTAGTTAAATGCTGTGGGACTGAGTTACAGCCAGTGAGGTCTGCTACAGCTATACGGCCTGAGGACAGTGAAATGCATTCTGCACAACACTGTGCAATATTATTACATAATTGTATGTCTCACAACTGTTTCATAGTTGATATTCCCACCATGAAAGATGGGCAGTATATGTGCCTGTATGTGCATGTATATGTACAGCAATGGATGTTTACAAGTATATATATATATATATATATATATATATATATATATATATATATATATATATATATATATATATATATATATATATATATATATATATATATATACACACACACATATATACATATATAGATATATATAGATATATAGATATGTAGATATATAGACATATACATATATAGATATATACATATATAGATATATACATATATATAGAGATATATAGATATATACAGATATATATGGATATATATATATATATATATATATATATATATATATATATATATATATAGTGAGAGAGGGAGACACGGGGTCAGATGTATTGCAACAGGTGCCTGGTGACCAAGGCATGGACTGAACACCAGTGTTGATACTGCAGTGCCATACCCCATTGCAAAACACTTTACCCACTAACTACCAGATAGGTGTTTTCATGCATAACATTGAAGGTGTCAGAAGGGAACATGGGACACAGGTGGACAGTAGCCTCCCCTTTGATATTCACAGTGCCACACTAGTCTTGTAATCTGTCTACGTGGTACGTGTCATCACAAACATTGTGTCATGTACGGAAATATAGGTCAGTGTTCCCCTGTACTCATCACAATGCTCCATGTGGTATGTACCTCACATGACAACTACAGCAAGTGGAAAGGCCACAGACATACCTCACAAAAGGTAATACTGCCCTCAAACACATACCCTATGCAGACTGACTCACATAACCACAGCTACAGTGCGTTGCATACCAGCCACCCAGAGGTTACCTCTGCTGTACATACAGAGGTATGTCACACCCATAGCAGTCAGACAACCACAATGTCAACACCTCACAATCCCACTGGGCTACATGGCCTAGGTCTCTAATCCCCACCACCTCACCAAACAGCACATGCTGGAGAGATAGGCTCCTATTGGCAAATATGCCATACTCTGGAGTAAACCACCCAGCATTAACAAACAAGGCTCCTCAGTAGCAGATGTCATACACACCCCTGATGATTGTCTGGGGGATTGGTAACATGACCTGGGAATCACCTCTGTGTATCTGGTTGACAGGAGCAAGTGAAATCAAATTACATGTGTGTCAAAGGCCAGGGTAGCATATGGTTAGGCTGTTGTAGGCCCTAGGGCCAATAGCATATTACCTACCTATGACACAATGCACACACACATGTACTCAGTGCAATACCTGCTATGTGAGGTGGAATGAGTGTGACAGTGACTGTGTGCAAGGTCTGTAACGGTGTGATAGCTTAGTGTGAGATTGTTTCTGTCATGGTCGTTTGTGTCCTAGGTGTGAGGCCAGAGAAAGATGTGTCAGTTATTGGGATGCAGACATAGTAGGATGGCATATGTTGTGATGTACTTCCTTGTGTACGACTGTGGTGTCCCATCGTAGGCTGAAGCAATAGATGTATGCTCAGTAAGTGGTACTGCTGGTGAATCCAGCTGACATTTGAACTGTTGTACTACCCGAAGCTGTAGGCCTAAACAGCACAGTATGGTGTATGTTCACATTCCCTGGTAACACTGTCTTGTGTGTTTCATGTAGTCTGCACAGATTACATACCTCGGGCATAGGTGTCTGTAAGTAGGGGCACACAGTACTGTAAGGTACACAGGAAATGCTCATCTGTGTCAGCATACATTTGTATGTTGTATGAATGTCTGATGTGTGTGTAATGATGCCTGTACCATGTCCGCAATCACATGTGTGTTGCAGGGTTTGCGTGTGTACCTAGCAACATGTATACTCTGTTACAGCAGTATGCCAGCTATATTAACAACTGTGCACATATGTTAGGTAGGGGTATGGCATCAACGACTAGGGTGGGTTGCTGGTTATACTGTAACTGTACTTCACATTCATTGCAATGGATGACATATTTCTTCATGTATTAGCTTGATATGTACCCCAGTAGCGAGGCTGTGCATTGGATCCCAAACAGTGTGCTGAGTACTGGTGTATACTGGTTTGTTATATGGAGTGTGGCAGGCACTGTCAGCCAGTTGTGGGCTGAGCACTGATATGTGGTATTGAATGTGTGTATCCTCTGACAGATGAACAGATGCTATATATGGCAGTTAACTGATATCTGTACTGTATAATGTTGTGTGCCACATGACTTGCTCACACATATCGTTTACTTGTCTTCCAGGCTATTGGCTCATCAAAGGAATCCCTCCTACACAGCTGCAGAGGAACAGGAAATCCACCACAGCCTGGTTCAGCACTATAGCCTGCTGTTTTCCAGGGCCAGCCAGGACCAGCATGAGCGTACTGCACTGTGGCAAGATCTTGCTCATCAGGTAAATGACATAGGCATGCATAACTGGACATATGAGCAGGTATGCCATCACTGCAGTGATTTAATTAGACATGTCTGGCAGCATGCATCTGATATCCATAGACAACAGCTTGCCACAGGTGGTGGGGTGGCAATACATCCCCCTGTCACGAGAGTGGAGGAACTGCTCCTATGTGTGGTGGCTCCTGGCCTACAGCAGCAACAACATCACACATGGGTCATCATGGAGGCGGGAGCCACCCAGCATGGTGACATGGAGCGTGCAGGTAACATGCCCTAGCTGTAGACTACTGTTACCTGTATTGATAGATTATGCATATGTGAGATGTGTACTGTGTTTACCAGTTGTGCTGCCTACTGTGTGCAATACTGATATTTTGAATAGTATCTGTACCCCTATGCTTGTTGTTCTACTGTAGTTTAGCACACTCACAGTAGCAATGCCACAGTTGTGGCCACTGGCAAACTGTGTCATATTCTTGTAGGTCCCACTGGTGTGACAGCAGGGCAGACAATACAAGCTGGTGAGTGTTTTAACACTTTAAAAAATTGGTATTGAAATGTGCATGTCATAGGTGAGGTGTAGGCCATGTACACATAACACACCTACTCATAATGCATGCTGTGCATGTTTGCTGTGAGACATTAAACATCTCAGTAAAGTCAGTAGCTGCTCAATCACATGCAAGGGACAGAGCATCAGACACAAATGTGGCAACACTGTACTGCACATTGGATAGGCATAGTTGACACACATGTACACAACATAACACGTTTGTCATACGCAGTACACCTCAACATGCTACACATAGTGTAACCAGACACCCGCTGCCAGGTCACACTTCAGTATCCCACATGTCATCCACACACCACACATAATATACCTGAGGCTAAGGGCCTTGCATGGGGCTGTGCAACACTCTTCAACACATAACACAGTCATGTTAGGCAATGCTCCCTATTGGGCACCTCACACACCCTTGTGCAACGTGGCTGTGTAATTGTGAACTTAGCCACGGCACTGCAGTTCAGGTACAGCATGCTAGGCGGTGGTATAGCACACTTTAGTGGCCTTGAGTGACCACATGATGCATGATAATGATGGCTAATGGTACTACACACCATACAGTTACAGTGACCACAGTACTACACATAGCTGTCATTGCTTTGCACCTCCATGTTGTGTGTGTGCAAACATATGCACCTATACACATTATGCATAGCATGTGTGTGTGCAAACATAGGCAACTATACACAATATGCATAGCAGTCGCATTCTGTACAAAGTGACACATATTTGTCTTGGAATGCTGTTGGGTATATAGGTCACATGATACCCATTGGGTATGTGTGATGTTTAATGTTGCAGTCATGTATCATGCAATATCATGGCTGGCACTGGCATATCTGGAATATGACCCACACTCACCATAACCACTGTAAAATGGCCATGTCTAGGATTGGTATTCCATCACATATACATGCACTACTCATCCCGTGTGTGTACATAGCATGCATGTGGTGCACCTGTGTCCACAATTAGCTGCTACAGACACAGACACTGCAATCAGACATGGAAATCCATGTGACACACAGATAACACTTGCAGCCATGGTATGTATACCTGTGAGTGATGGTGCACAAGGCATTGCAGAGCTTATAATACTTGCACAGAAATGCCGTGTCCTTGTACACATTGTGTTCCAGGGTGTAGACAATCACCGAACATGTACACACATGCACTACAGCCATGTACACTGTCATTAACTATGGCTGTCTTCACTCACACTGCATGGACTTGATCAATACTTATTCTGCATGCTGACACGTGTGACGTGACTGTTTGCCTTGTGATACTGTCACCCACCTTCAACCACTATTGAGTATGTTTTGGATTGCTGTTGTGTGTGTGTATCTGCTGTAGTGAGGAGTGTGCATGTGTTCCTGTGTACATGCGCGCATGTGTGCATGTGTTCATGTGTGCATGTGTGCGTGTGTGCATGTGTGCATGTGTTCCTGTGTGCATGTGTTCCTGTGTGCATGTGCAGACCGTAAAGTGTGTTTCCTGTCTTCCTCTCACAGGTGCTGAGTTAGGGGTTGGCGAAAGCAGCAGGCAACCTGAAGCCACTGCCATGAATAGTGGTGATGATGACACATGTATTTTGGCACAGGAAGATTTGACAGGGTCTGTCATTGGTCCGCTAATTGACAGTACACAGCGTTCAACCCCATCTATGCGCACACTCATACTGTCACTACATCCCTCACCACCAATGGCAATAGGTGAGGGACAGCATACAGTTGGCATTGACCAGAAGAGTGTGGTACCCATGGCACTTGCATCCCCTCACAGTAGTCATAGCCGTAGACCCGGAATGGTACTACATAGGTGGAGGTCCAGGGGTTCCTGGGGGAGCACCACTGGTCGTATTGCCCCTGGCAGGCGTGCCCTCACAGGTCTTATGATGACCAGTATGTTCCAGGCTGTAATGCAGGCTCAGGCACATATGGAACAGTACACCAGGCAGGGACTTAGGGTGCAGAGGGCACATTACACCACTATCAATGACAGCATCCGTGACCTTGCCGGTGCCATCCAGACTTACACCGAGGTCATTGATAGACATTGGGGGGAGACATTAGATGTCCTCCTCAACATGTCTTCCATGTGCCAGGACCATGCGGGACGGTTGCGACGTCGATGCGGACGCATTCCAGCAACAGCAACAGCTGGCAGTGGTCACAGATGGCTCACAGTTCACAGCTGCTCCCGTAGTGGCAGTACCAGCCCCAGCAATGCTGGGGCTGGCCTGTCCATTGACCATCCCAGTAGACCACGTGCACGTGGCTCTGACCAGTCCCAGCAGGGACATGGGTTCAGTCATCATACCTCTGCCTCTGATGACAGTACCCAGTCAGGGTTGGTACCCGATACTGTCCGTAGCATCCCTGCCAGGCACTGGTACTGTGTCCGTGGCCGGAGACAGTGATCTGTACAGCTTAGCAGGTACAGTCTCTGGCTGTCTCACAAACCACCGTATATGGCAGCCACATGGTGGAGATGTGTGCATGCAGACACACACACATTAACCAAACAACTAGGGATCACACATACACACACACATTACATCAACATTAGCCCATGCTGTACTGTTGTCCCTCACACCCACACACACACACACACACACACACACACACACACACACACACACACACACACACACACACACACACACACACACACACACACACACACACAGACATGTCGATTGGATGGGTCAATGTCAGGCTCTGGCAAAAAACAAAATGCTTTGTGCATATGATGATATCTGTGTCACCTCCTGTCATCTGCATCATTGATGGAGGGACAGGCTAACATGGTGCTGATGCACAAGGTGACACTATAGCAGTGTAGCAATAATAGCAAGTTGTCAACAAGGAAGTGTAACTACATCCTTGTAGGTATATCTGAGCAGACATTATGCATCAAAGCTCTGATTGTCAATGTAGCATTGTTTACACCACTGTTAGGTCTGAGTATGTATTGTCCACCCATGTGCCACTTGGCTGAAGTGTAATGTGTTGCCAGCATGTGTTAGTGAGTGGACAGTATGTGTGTGATGTGTGCAGTACAGATTAGCAAGTGTACATCTGTGAATATGGTGGGTGCGCACTGTCTGGATGTATGTGCATAATGGACACATGGGACATGTGGCATACCCTGTCGTACACATTGTTAACATCTCATAGCATCTTTCAATGGCCAGTATGCATTCTACTACAGTTATATACTAACATGGGTGGACGTGTGTATGACATGGGTTGACACTATGCTGTGGGTGATACCGTTAATATCTGTCAATGATTTGCAGTCTGGTAGTATACACAACCTCAACAGCATGACTATAGGCAATCATTGGATAATGTCCTGACAAATAACACACAGTAGTAGGGAACCCAGTAACAATTGGAGCCTTCCGGTGCTACACTATAACACTAACCAGTGGTAATGACTGCCACCCATTCCTGTGACCACACCTGTTTGGCATATAGCCCCCTTAGGTACATGCAGACACACTAGGAATGTGTCCATCCAAATCTGGAAATGTAGGGATTGGCCTACAATGCATTCCCTGGATGGGATGCATATCCTACACAAGGGTATCATACAGACAGATACCTGTTGTCTGATACATGCTGTATAGCAGTAAGCCAACTATGGCATAGTCATCCTCATGTACTATGCATACTATCTCGTCAGTACCACACAGGTTGTAGCCCTCAACATGTATGTTGGGTACCAATGTGTACATAAAGCCTCATGTTTATCATGTGTCCCTTGGTATCCACATATCCATAGGAATTGTGGAGTCCCAAGGTGTATCACATAAGACATTAGAGGCCTGAATACATATCCACAAGGCAGTCGTACACCTATAAAGACTGTCCATTCTTTGCAGTCTTTGTTGTGCATGACCATGTCTGACATATACCCCAGGCATATACCCTCACTCACACTACTCTTAAGTAACTGTCATGGGTGTGAGTGCCACAGATGACCTTGGCCACAGAACACAGTGGACAGCCGTGTCACATACATACATATGTGACCTAAGATCTGAGAAGC
Organism: Protopterus annectens; assembly: GCF_019279795.1. Lineage (NCBI taxonomy): Eukaryota > Metazoa > Chordata > Ceratodontiformes > Protopteridae > Protopterus > Protopterus annectens. The sequence goes on from NC_056731.1 coordinate 422,504,468, forward strand.
AGCGGCACAACCTGTCAATGGAAACAAATGTATTCATGTAGTATGCAGGCTTCACACCTATGTACAGATTGAGGGGACATGTACACATATATATTTGCTATGCAGATACCTGATATGTGCAATGCACATACTGTTGTAATCATACTATGTCATACCATAGTAAAAGCAAAACCCACACCACATTGATATACACACAGTCAGCATTTGTAGAATTCAAAGCCCTACCTAAGTATGTTATGATACTGGAGAGAGATGCATTAACACAGTGCGCTATTTGCTTTACTGGCTGGGCTCCCTTCTCCGGCTGTATTTGTAGGATGGTGACATCATCAGTCTTTCCAAAGAGGAAAGCACCTCTTTTAGTGAGTTTTCTCAGTCTCTAAAAAGGGGACACCTCTCAAAGGAAACTGCACACATACACACACAACCCCCCCCACACACAAACACTGTTTGCAGGTTTCAAACCCCTACCTGACTATGTTATAATACTGGAAAGAGATGCATTAACACGGCACACTATTCACTTTATTGGCTGGTTTCCCTTCTCCTGCTGTATTTGTAGGATGGTGACATCATCAGACTTTCCAAAGAGGAATGTACCTCTTTTAGTGATTTTTCCCAGTCTCCAAAAAGGAAACATCTCTTAAAGGAAACTGTACACATACCCCCACCTCTCAAAGGAAACTGCACACATACACACAGTTTGCAGGATTCAAACACTACCTAACTATGTTATGATACTGGAAAGACACACATTAACACAGCGCTATTTGCTTTACTGCATGGTTTCCCTTCTCCTGCTGTATTTGTAGGATGGTGACATCATCAGACTTTCCAACGAGGAATGTACCTCTTTTAATGATTTTTCCCAGTCTCCAAAAAGGAGCACCTCTCAAAGGAAACTGCATATATACACACACACCACTGTTTGCAGGATTCAAACCCCTACATAAATATGTTATGATACTGAAGAAAGACACATTAACATGGTGCACTATTTGCTTTATTGGCTGGTTTTCCTTCTCCTGCTGTATTTGTAGGATGGTGACATCATGAGACTTTCCAAAGAGGAATGTACCTCTTTTAGTGATTTTTCCCAGTCTCCAAAAAGGGAGCACCTCTCAAAGGAAACTGCACACATACACACACAGTTTGCAGGATTCAACCCCCTACTTAACTATGTCATGATACTGGAAAAAAATGCATTAACACGGCACCCTATTTGCTTTATTGGCTGGTTTCTCTTCTCCTGCTGTATTTGTAGGATGGTGACACCACCAGACTTTCCTAAGAGGAATGTACCTCTTTTAGTGATTTTTCCCAGTCTACAAAAAGGAGCACCTCTCAAAGGAAACTGCATACATACAAACACACCCCAAAACATTGTTTGCAGGATTCAAACCCCTACTTAATTATGTTATGATACCAGAGAGAGACACATTAACATGGTGCACTATTTGCTTTACTGGCTGGTTTCCCTTCTCCTGCAGTATTTGTAGGTTGGTGACATCATCAGACTTTCCAAAGAGGAATGTACCTCTTTTAGTGATTTTTCCCAGTCTCCAAAAAGGGAGCATCTCTCAAAGGAAACTGCACACATACACACACCCCCCTACACACACACACAGTTTGCAGGATTCAAACCCCTACTTAACTATGTTATGATACTGGAAAAAAACACATCAACACAGCATGCTATTTACTTTACGGGCTGGTGTTGATTCTCCTGCTGTATTTGTAGGATGGTGACATCATCAGACTTTCCAAAGAGGAATGTACCTCAGTCTCCAAAAAGGGAGCACCTTTCAAACAAAAACTGCACACATACACACCCTCTCACAGTTTGCAAGATTCAAACCCCTACCTAATTATGTCATGATACTTAAAAGAGACACATTAACACAGCACGCTATTTGCTTTATTTTCTGGTTTGTTTTGTCCTGCTGTATTTGTAGGATGGTGACATCATCAGACATTCCAAAGAGGAATGTACCTCTTTTAGTGATTTTTCCCAGTCTCCAAAAAGTGAACACCTCTCAAAGGAAAACGCACACATACACACACTGTTTGCAGGATTTAAACCCCTACCTTACTATGTTATGATATTGGAGAGAGACACATTAACACGGCATGCTATTTGCTTTACTGGCTGCTTTCCCTTCTCCTGCTGTATTTGTAGGATGGTGGCATCATCAGACTTTCCAAAGAGGAATGTACCTCTTTTAGTGATTTTTCCCAGTCTCCAAAAAGTGAACATTTCTCAAAGGAAAACGCACACATACACACACTGTTTGCAAGTTTCAAGTCCCTACCTAACTATGTCATGACACTGGAATGAAACACATTAACACAGCGCACTATTTGCTTTACCAGCTGGTTTCCCTTCTCCTGCTGTATTTGTAGGATGGTGACATCATCAGACTTTCCAAAGAGGAATGTACCTCTTTTAGTGATTTTTCCCAGTCTCTGAAAAGGGTGTACCTCTCAAAGGAAACTGCACACATACACACACCCTGATTGCAGGATTCAACCCCCTACTTAACTATAGTATGATACTAGAGAGAAATGCATTAACATGGTGCGCTATTTGCTTTATTGACTGGTTATCCTTCTCCTGCTGTATTTGTAGGATGGTGATATCATCAGACATTCCAAAGAAAAATGTACCTTTTTTAGTGATTTTTTCCCAGTCTCCAAAAAAGGAGCACCTTTCAAAGGAAATTGCAGACATACACACAACCCCCTCTCTCACACACAGGTTACAGAATGCAAACCCCTACTTAACTATGTTATGATATTGGAGATTGACGCATTAACACAGCGAGCTATTTGCTTTACTGCCTGGTTTCCTTTTTCCTGCTGTATTTGTAGGATGGTGACATCATCAGACTTTCCAAAGAGGAATGTACATCTTTTAGTGATTTTTCCCAGTCTCCAAAAAGGGAACACCTCTCAAAGGAAACTGCACAGATACACACAATGGAAACTGCACACATACACGCAGCCCCCCTTAGAGATTTTTCCCAGTCTCCAAAAAGGGAGCACTTTTCAAATGAAACTGCATACATACAGAGAACCCTCCCACACACACACACAGTTTACAGGATTCAAACCCCTACCTAACTATGTTATGATATTGGAGAGATACATATTAACACGGGGCACTATTTGCTTTATTGGCTGGTTTTCTTTCTCCTGCTGTATTTGTAGGATGGTGACATCATCAGACTTTCCAAAGAGGAATGTACCTCTTTTAGTGATTTTTCCCAGTTTACAAAAAGGGAGCACCTCTCAAAGGAAACTACACACATACACGTACAGTTTGCAGAATTCAAACCCCTACCTAACTATGTCTACCTAACTACGTTATGACACTGGAAAGAGACAAATTGATACAGTGAGCTATTTGCTTTGCTGGCTGGTTTCCCTTCTCCTGCTGTATTTGTAGGATGTTGACATCATCAGAATTTCCAAAGAGGAATGTACCTCTTTTAGTGATTTTTTCCAGTCTCCAAAAAGGGAGCACTTTTCAAAGGAAACTGCACACATACACACATCCCCCCAGCACACACACACACACACACACACACACACACACACACACACACTGTTTGCAGTATTTAAACCCTTACCTAACTATGTTATGTTACTGGAAAAAGACACATTAACACGGCGCGCTATTTGCTTTACTGCACGGTTTTCCTTCTCCTGCTGTATTTGTAGGATGGTGACATCATCAGACTTTCCAAAGAGGAATGTACCTCTTTTAGTGATTTTTCCCAGTCTCCAAAAAGGGAACATCTCTTAAAGGAAAATGTACACATACCCCCACCTCTCAAAGGAAACTGCACACAAACACACAGTTTGCAGGATTCAAACACTACCTAGCTATGTTATGATACTGGAAAGACACACATTAACACAGTGCTCTATTTGCTTTACTGCATGGTTTCCCTTCTCCTGCTGTATTTGTAGGATGGTGACATCATCAGACTTTCCGAAGAGGAATGTACATCTTTTAGTGATTTTTCCCAGTCTCCAAAAAGGGAGCACCTCTCAAAGGAAACTGCATACATACACACACACCCCCCACACACTGTTTGCAGGATTCAAATCCCTACATAACTATGTTATGATACTGAAGAAAGACTAATTAACATGACACGCTATTTACTTTATTGGCTGGTTTTCCTTCTGCTGCTGTATTTGTAGGATGGTGGCATCATCAGACTTTCCAAAGAGGAATGTACCTCTTTTAGTGATTTTTTTTCCCAGTCTCCAAAAAGGGAGCACCTCTCAAAGGAAACCACACATACATACACAGTTTGCAGGATTCAAACCCCTACTTAACTATGTCATGATACTGGAAAAAATGCATTAACACAGCACCCTTTTTGCTTTATTGGCTGGTTTTCTCTTCTCCTGCTGTATTTGTAGGATGGTGACATCATCAGACTTTCCAAAGAGGAATGTACCTCTTTTAGTGATTTTTCCCAGTCTACAAAAAGGAGCACCTCTCAAAGGAAACTGCATACATACAAACACACCCCAAAACACTGTTTGCAGAATTTAAACCCCTACTTAACTATGTTACTATACCAGCGAGAGACACATTAACATGGCACGCTATTTGCTTTACTGGCTGGTTTCCCTCTCCTGCAGTATTTGTAGGATGGTGACATCATCAGACTTTCCAAAGAGGAATGTACCTCTTTAGTGATTTTTCCCAGTCTCCAAAAAGGGAGCACCTCTCAAAGGAAACTGCACACATACACACACACCCCCCCACACACACACACAGTTTACAGGATTCAAACCCCTACTTAACTATGTTATGATACTGGAAAAAAACACATCAACACAGCGTGCTATTTACTTTACGGGCTGGTTTTCCTTCTCCTGCTGTAGTTGTAGGATGGTGACATCATCACACTTTCCAAAGAGGAATGTACAACAGTCTCCAAAAAGGGAGCACCTCTCAAAAAAAACTGCACACATTCACACCTTCCCACAGTTTGCAAGATTCAAATCCCTACCTAATTATGTCATGATACTGGAAAGAGACGCATTAACACAGTGCACTATTTGCTTTATTGTCTGGTTTGTTTTCTCCTGCTGTATTTGTAGGATGGTGACATCATCAGACTTTCCAAAGAGGAATGTACCTCTTTTAGTGATTTTTTCCAGTCTCCAAAAAGTGAACACCTCTCAAAGGAAAACGCACACATACACACACTGTTTGCAGGATTTAAACCCCTACCTTACTATGTTATGATATTGGAGAGAGACACATTAACACAGCATGCTATTTGCTTTACTGGCTGCTTTCCCTTCTCCTGCTGTATTTGTAGGATGGTGGCATCATCAGACTTTCCAAAGAGGAATGTACCTCTTTTAGTGATTTTTCCCAGTCTCCAAAAAGGGAGTACCTCTCAAAAGAAATGGCACATATACACAGCTTGCAGAATTCAAACCCCTACCTAATTATGTTTACTTGACTATGTTATGACAGTGGAAAGAGACACATTAATACAGCACACTATTTGTTTTACTGGTTGTTTTTTGTTTCTCCTGCTGTATTTGTAGGATGGTGACATCATCAAACTTTCCAAAGAGGAATGTACCTCTTTTAGTGATTTTTCCCAGTCTCCAAAATGGGAGCACTTCTCAAAGGAAACTACACACATACACACACTCCTCCAGCACACACACCGATTGCAGGATTCAAACCCCTACTTAATTATGTTATGATACTGGAGAAAGATGCATTAACGTGGTGCACTGTTTGTTTTATTGACTGGTTTCCATTCTCCTGCTGTATTTGTAGGATGGTGATATCATCAGATTTTCCAAAGAGGAATGTACCTTTTTTAGTGATTTTTCCCAGTCTCCAAAAAGGGAGCACCTCTCAAAGGAAACTGCATACATACACACACCCCCCACACACACACACACGGTTCACAGGATTCAAACCCCTACATAGCTATGTTATGATACTGGTGAAAAACACATTAACATGGCGCACTATTTGCTTTATTGACTGGTTTGCTTTCTCCTGCAGTATTTGTAAGATTGTGACATCATCATAATTTCCAAAGAGGAATGTACCTCTTTTAGTGATTCTTCCCAGACTCCAAAAAGGGAGCACCGCTCTAAGGAAACTGCACACATACACACACACCTTGCAGGATTCAAACTCCTACCTAACTAAATTACGATACTGGAGAGAAACGCATTAACACTGCACAGTATTTGCTTCACTGGCTGGTTTCCCTTCTCCTGCTGTATTTGTAAGATGGTGACATCATCAGATTTTCCAAAGTGGAATGTACCTCTTTTAGTGATTTTTCCCAGTCTCCAAAAAGTGAACACCTCTCAAAGGAAAATGCACACACACACACTCTGTTTGCAGGATTTAAACCCCTACCTTACTATGTTATGATATTGAAAAGAGACGCATTAACACGGCAAGCTATTTGCTTTACTGGCTAGTTCCCCTTCTCCTGCTGCATTTGTAGGATGGTGACATCATCAGAGTTTCCAAAGAGGAATGTACCTCTTTTAGTGATTTTTCCCAGTCTCCAAAAAGGGTGTAACTCTCAAAGGAAACTGCACACATAGACACACACACATCGCAGGATTTAAACCCTTACTTAACTATATTATGATATTGGAGAAAAACGCATTAACATGGTGCGCTGTTTGCTTTATTGGCTGGTTTCCATTCTCCTGCTGTATTTGTAGGATGGTAATATCATCAGACTTTCCAAAGAGGAATGTACCTCTTTTAGTGATTTTTCCCAGTCTCTAAAAAGGGAGCACCGCTCCAAGGAAACTGCACACATACACACACAGCTTGCAGGATTCAAACTCCTACCTAACTAAATTATGATACTGGAGAGAAATGCATTAACATGACATGTTATTTACTTTACTGGCTGGTTTCCCTTCTCCTGCTGTATTTGTAGGATGGTAACATCATCAGACTTTCCAAAGAGGAATGTAGCTCTTTTATTGATTTTTCCCAGTCTCCAAAAAGTGAACACCTCTAAAATGCACACACACACACACACACACACACACTGTTTGCAGGATTTAAACCCCTACCTTACTATGTTATGACACTGGAGAGAGACACATTAACATAGCATGTTATTTACTTTACTGACTGGTTTCCTTTCTCCTCCTGTATTTGTATTATGGTGACATCATCAGACTTTCCAAAGAGGAATGTACCTCTTTTAGTGATTTTTCCCAGTCTCCAAAAAGGGAGCACCTTTCAAAGGAAACTGCACACATACACACAACCCCCCTCTCTCACACACAGTTTACAGGATTCAAACCCCTACTTAACTATGTTATGATATTGAAAATTGACACATTCACACAGCGCGCTATTTGTTTTACTGGCTGGTTTCCTTTCTCCTGCTGTATTTGTAGGATGGTGACATCATCAGACTTTCCAAAGTGGAATGTACCTCTTTTAGTGATTTTTCCCAGTCTCCAAAAAGGGAGCACCTCTCAAAGGAAACTGCACAGATACACACAAAGGAAACTGCACACATACACACAACCCCCCCTTAGTGATTTTTCCCAGTCTCCAAAAAGGGAGCACCTCTCAAAGGAAACTGCACAGATACACACAATGGAAACTGCTCACATACACACACACACACACACACACACACACACACACACACACCCTTAGGGATTTTTCCAAGTCTCCAAAAAGGGAACATTTCTTCAAGGAAACTGCATACATACAGATAACCCCCCCACACACACACGCAGTTTACAGGATTCAAACCCCTACCTAACTATGTCATGATATTGGAGAGAGACACATTAACATGGGGCACTATTTGCTTTATTGGCTGGATTTCTTTCTCCTGCTGTGTTTGTAGGATGGTGACATCATCAGACTTTCCAAAGAGAAATGTACCTCTTTTAGTGATTTTTCCTAGTATCCACAAAGGGAGCACCTCTCAAAGGAAATTACACACATACATACACAGTTTGCATATTCAAACCCCTACCTAACTATGTTATGACACTGGAAAGAGACACATTAATACATTGAGCTATTTGCTTTACTGGCTGGTTTCCCTTCTCCTGCTGTATTTGTAGGATGGTGATATCATCAGACTTTCCAAAGAGGAATGTACCTCTTTTAGTGATTTTTCCCAGTCTCCAAAAAGGGAGCACTTTTCAAAGGAAACTGCACACATACACACATCCCCCCAGCACAAACACACTGTTTGCAGTATTCAAACCCCTACCTAACTATGTTATGTTACTGGAAAAAGACACATTAACATGGCGCGCTATTTGCTTTATTGGTTGGTTTTTCTTCTCCTGCTGTATTTGTAGGATGGTGACATCACCAGACTTTCCAAAGAGGAATGTACCTCTTTTAGTGATTTTTCCCAGTCCCCAAAAAGGGAGCACTTCTCAAAGGAAACTGCACACACACACACACACACACACACACACACACAGTTTATAGGATTCAAACCCCTACCTAACTATGTTATGGGAGAAAAACGCATTATCACGATGCACTATTTACTTTATTGGCTGGTTTTCTTTCACCTACTGTATTTGTAGGATGGTGACATCATCAGACTTTCCAATGAGGAATGTACCTCTTTTAGTGATTTTTCCCAGTCTCTGAAAAGGAGCACCTCTCAAAGGAAAGTGCACACATACACACAACCACTCCACCCTCCACATACACACACTGTTTGCAGGATTCAAAACCCTACCTAACTATGTTATGATACTGGAGAGGGACGCATTAACACAGCGAGCTATTTGCTTCACTGGCTGGCTCTCTTTCTCCTGCTATATTTGTAGGATGGTGACATCATCAGACTTTCCAATGAGGAATGTACTTCTTTTAGTGATTTTTTCCCAGTCTCCAAAAAGGGAACACCTCTCAAACGAAACTGCACACATACACACACCCCTCACACACACTGTTTACATGATTCAAACCCCTACCTAACTATGTTATGATACTGGAGAGAAATGCATTAACACGACACACTATTTGTATTACTGGCTAGTTTTCCTTCTCCTGCTATATTTGTAGGATGGTCACATAATCAGACTTTCTAAAGAGGAATGTAACTTTCCAAAGGGAGCACCTCTCAAAGGAAACTGCACACACACACACACACACACAGTTTGCAAGATTCAAACCCTACTTATGTTATGATACTGGAAAAAAACACATTAATACAGCGTGCTATTTGCTTTACTGGCTGTTTTTCCTTCTCTTGCTGTATTTGTAGGATGGTGACATCATCACACTTTCCAAAGAGGAATGTACCTCTTTTAGTGATTTTTCCCAGTCTTCAAAAAGGGAGCACTTCTCAAAGAAAACGGCACACATACACATAACCCCCACACACACAGTTTGCAGGATTCAAACCCCTACCTAACTACATTATGATATTTGAGAGACAGACGCATTAACACAGCACACTATTTGCTTTATTGGCTGGTTTCTTTTCTCCTGTTGTATTTGTAGGATGGTGACATCATCAGACTTTCCAAAGAGGAGTGTACCTCTTTTAGTGATTTATCCCAGTCTCCAAAAAGGGAGCACCTCTCAAAGGAAACTGCAAACATACACCCCCTCCCCACACACACAGCACACACACGTTGCAGGATTCATACACCTACCTACCTATGTTATGATATTGGAGAGAAATGCATTAACATGGCTCACTGTTTGCTTTATTGGCTGGTGTCCCTTCTCCTGCTGTATTTGTAGGATGGTGACATCATCAGACTTTCCAAAGAGGAATGTACCTCTTTTAGTGATTTTTCCCAGTCTCCAAAAAGGGAGCACCTCTCAAAGGAAACTGCACAGATACACACAAAGGAAACTGCACACATACACACAACCCCACCCCCCTCATAGTGATTTTCCCAGTCTCCAAAAAGGGAGCACTTCTCAAAGGAAACTGCACACATACACACCCCCCCACACATGAACACACACACTTTACAGGATTCAACCCCCTACCAGACTATGTTATAATATTGGAAAGAGATGCATTAACACGGTGCATTATTTGCTTTATTGGCTGGTTTTCTTTCTCCTGCTGTATTTGCAGGATGGTGACATCATCAGACTCCAAAGACAAATGTACCTCTTTCAGTGATTTTTCCCAGTCTCCAAAAAGGGAGCACCTCTCAAAGAAAACTACATACATAGTTTGTAGGATTCAAAGCCCTACCTAACTATGTTATAACACTAAAAAGAGATACATTAACACAGCGCGCTATTTACGCTATTGGCTGGTTTTCTTCTCCTGCTGTATTTATAGGATGGTGACATCATCAGACTTTCCAAAGAGGAATGTATCTCTTTTAGTGATTTTTCCCAGTCTACAAAAAGGGAACACCTTTCAAATGAAACTGCACACATACACACACCCCCCCAGCTCACACACACTGTTTGCAGTATTCCAACCCCTACCTAACTATGTTATGACACCAGAGAGAGAGGCATTAACACGGTGTATTATTTGCTTTATTGGCTTGTTTCCTTTCTTCTGCTGTATTTGTAGGATGGTGATATCATCAGACTTTCCAAAGAGGAATGTACCTCTTTTAGTGATTTTTCCGAGTCTCCAAAAAGGAAGTATCTCTCAAAGGAAACTGCATACATAGACACAACCCCCCCCCCCCACATGCACACACACACAGTTTACAGGATTCAAACCCCTATCTAAGTATGTTATGATATTGGAAATAGACACATTAATACAGCACACTATTTGCTTTATTGGCTGGTTTTCTTTCTCCTGCTATATTTGTAGGATGGTGACATCATCAGACTTTACAAAGAGGAATGTACCTCTTTTGGTGATTTTTCCCAGTCTCCAAAAAGGGAGCACCTCTCAAAGGAAACTGCATACATACACACAACCCCCCCCAAATGCACACACACTGTTTGCAGGATTCAAAACCCTACCTAACTATGTTATGATACTGGTGATAGATGCATTAACATGGCGCGGTATTTGCTTTACTGGCTGGTTTCTCTTCTCCTGCTGTATTTGTACGATGGTGACATCATCAGACTTTCCAAAGAGGAATGTACCTCTTTTAGTGATTTTTCCCAGTCTCCAAAAAGGGCGCACCTTTCAAAGGAAACTGCACACATACACACACACACACACACACAATATTTGCAGGATTCAAAACCTTACCTAACTATGTTATGATACTGGAGAGAGACACATTAACATGGCGCGCTATTTGCTTTACTGGCTGGTTTCCCTTCTCCTACTGTATTTCTAGGATGGTGACATCATCAGACTTTCCAAAGAGGAATTTACCTCTCTTAGTGATTTTTCCCAGTCTCCAAAAAGGGAGCACCTCTCAAAGGAAACTGCACACATAAACACAACCCCCCCACACACACACACTGTTAGCAGGATTCAAAACCCTACCTTACTATGTTATGATACTGTTGATAGACACATTAACATGGCGTGCTATTTGCTTTATTGGCTTGTTTTTATTCTCCAGCTTTATTTGTAGGATGGTGACATCATCAGACTTTCCAAAGAGGAATGTACCTCTTTTAGTGATTTTTTCCCAGTCTCCAAAAAGGGAGCACCTCTCAAAGAAAATTGCACACATACACACAACTCCCACCTCACACACACAGACACACCCCGTTTACAAGATTCAAACCCCTAAGTTTGTTATGATATTGGAGAGAGATGCATTAACACACCGCACTATTTGCTTTATTGGCTGGTTTTCTTTCTCCTGCTGTATTTGTAGGATGGTGACATCATCAGACTTTCCAAAGAGGAATGCACCTCTTTTAGTGATTTTTCCCAGTCTCCAAAAAGGGAGCACCTCTCAAAGGAAACTGCACACATACACACACAGTTTGCAGGCTTCAAACCCCTACCTAACTATGTCTACTTAACTATGTTATGACACCGGAAAGAGACACATTAATACAGCACGTTATTTGCTTTACTGGCTGGTTTCCCTTCTCCTGCTGTATTTGTAGGATGGTGACATCATCAGACTTTCCAAAGAGGAATGCACCTCTTTTAGTGATTTTTCCCAGTCTCCAAAAAGGGAGCACCTCTCAAAGGAAACTGCACACACACACACAGTTTACAGGATTCAAACCCCTACTAAACTATGTTATGATATTGGAGAGAGATGCATTAATACAGAGGACTATTTGCTTTATTGGCTGGTTTTCTTTCTCCTGCTGAATTTGTAGGATGGTGACATCATCAGACTTTCCAAAGAGGAATGTACCTCTTTTAGTGATTTTTCCCAGTCTCCAAAAAGGGAACATCTCTCAAAAGAAACTGCACACATACACACAACCCCCCCCCACACACACACACTGTTTACAGGATTCAAAGCCCTACCTAACTATGTTATGATAGTGGAGATAGATGCATTAACATGGCTCGCTATTTGCTTTATTGGCTGGTTTCCCTTCTCCTGCTGTATTTGTAGGATGGTGACATCATCAGACTTTCCAAAGAGGAATGTACCTCTTTTAGTGATTTTTCCCAGTCTCCAAAAAGGGAGCACCTCTCAAAGGAAACTGCACACTTACACACAACACCCCCACACACACACTATTTGCAAGATTCAAACCCTACCTATGTTATGATACTGAAGAGAATGCATTAACATGGCATGCTGCTTGCATTACTGGCTGGCTTTCCTTCTCCTGCTGTATTTGTAGGATGGTCACATCATCAGACTTTCCAAAGAGGAATGTACCTCTTAGTGATTTTTCCCAGTCTTCAAAAAGGGAGCACCTCTCAAAGAAAACAGCACACATACACACACCCACACTGTTTGCAGGATTCAACCCCATCCCTAACTATGTTATGACACTGGAGAGAGACGCATTAACACAGCATGCTATTTGCTTTACTGGCTGGTTTTTCTTCTCCTGCTGTATTTGTAGGATGGTGACATCATCAGACTTTCCAAAGAGGAATGTACCTCTTTTAGTGATATATCCCAGTCTCCAAAGAAGGGAACACCTCTCAAAGGAAATTGCACACATACACACAGTTTTCAGGATTCAAACCCCTATCTAATTACGTTATGATACTGAAGAGAGACGCATTAACACGGCACACTATCTGCTTTATTGGCTGGTTTTCCTTCTCCTACTGTATTTGTAAGATGGTGATATCATCAGACTTTCCAAAGAGGAATGTACCTCTTTTAGTGATTTTCCCCAGTCTCCAAAAAGGGAGCACCTCTCACAGGAAACTGCACATATACACAACCTCCCCCCCACACACACACAGTTTGCAGGATTCATATCCCTATCTAACTATGTTATGATACTGGAGAGAGATGCATTAACATGGCACACTATTTGCTTTATTGGCTGGTGTTCCTTCTCCTGCTGTATTTGTAGGATGGTGACATCATCAGACTTTCCAAAGAGGAATGTACCACTTTTAGTGATTTTTCCCAGTCTCAAAAAAGGGACCATTTTTCAAAGAAAACTGCATACTTACCCCCCACACACACAGTTTGCAGGATTCAACCCCCTATCTAACTATGTTATAATACTGAAAAGAGACACATTAACACAGTGCGCTATTTGCTTTTTTGGCTGGTTTTCTTTCTTCTGCTGTATTTGTAGGATGGTGACATCATCAGACTTTCCAAAGAGGAATGTACCTCTTTTAGTGATTTTTCCCAGTCTCCAAAAAGGGAGCACCTCTCAAAGGAAACTGCACATATACACACAACCCCCCCCCCCACAGTTTACAAGATTCAACCCCCTACCTATGTTATTATATAAGAAAGAGATGCATTAATATGACACACTATTTGCTTTATTGGCTGGTGTTCTTTCTCCTGCTGTATTTGTAGGATGGTGACATCATCAGACTTTCCAAAGAGGAATGTACCTCTTTTAGTGATTTTTTGAAGTCTCCAAAAAGGGAACATCTCTCAAAGGAAACTGCACACGTACACACACACAGTTTGCAAGATTCAAGCCCTACCTATGTTATGATACTGGAAAGAGATACATTAACACAGCGAGCTATTTGCTTTACTGGCTGTTTTTCCTTCTCCTGCTGTATTTGTAGGATGGTGACATCATCACTTTTCAAAGAGGAATGTACCTCCTTTAGTGATTTTTCCCAGTCTTCAAAAAGGGAGCACCTCTCAAAGGAAACGGCACACATACACCCCCCCCCAACACACACACTGTTTGCAGGCTTCAAACCCCTTTCTAACAATGTTATGATACTGGAGAAATATACATTAACACGGCATGCTATTTGCTTTATTGGCTGGTTTTCCTTCTAATGCTGTATTTGTAGGATGGTGACATCATCAGACTTTCCAAAGAGGAATGTACCTCTTTTAATGATATATCCCAGTCTCGAAAAAGGGAGCACTTCTCAAAGGAAACTGCACACATACACACAACCCCCCACACACACAGTTTGTAGGATTCAAACCCCTGCTTAACTATGTTATGATATTGGATAGATACGCATTAACACGGGGCATTACTTGCTTTATTAGCTGGTTTCCTTTTTCCTGCTGTATTTGTAGGATGGTGACATCATCAGACTTTCCAAAGAGGAATGTACCGCTTTTAGTGATTTTTCCCAGTCTCCAAAAAGGGAGCACCTCTCAAAGGAAACTGTACACATACACACCCCATCACACACACAGTTTGCAGGATTCATACCCCTACCTAACTATGTTATGATACTGGAGAGAGATGCATTAACACGGCACACTATTGGCTGGTGTTTTTTCTCCTGCTGTATTTGTAAGATGGTGACATCATCAGACTTTCCAAAGTGGAATGTACCTCTTTTAGTGATTTTTCCCAGTCTCCAAAATGGGAGCACTTCTCAAAGGAAACTACATACATACACATACCCCACACACACACACTGTTTGCAGGATTCAAATTCCTACCTAACTATGTTATGATACTGGAAAGAGACACATTAACACTGCGCGCTATTTGCTTTACTGGCTGGTTTCACTTCTTCTGCTGTATTTGTAGAATGGTGACATCATCAGACTTTCCAAAGAGGAATGTAGCTCTTTTAGTGATTTTTCCCAGTCTCCAAAAAGGGAGCACCTTTCAAAGGAAACTGCACACATACACTGTTTGTAGGATTCAAACCCCTACCTAACTATGTTATGATACTGGAGAAAGACACATTAACACAGTGCACTATTTGCTTTACTGGATGGTTCCCCTTTTCCTGCTATATTTATTGGATGGTGAAATCATCAGACTGGACATGGTGATGTGTGTACACTTTGTGTTATGCCATTCCAGGAATGGTCCATGTGGGTCAGCAGGTGTCAACAGCTTGAACAGGACCTCAGAATCCTTACCTTGTGTGATCAATCTGTGGACACATTGACATTCCATCATATGTCAACACATATTTATGCACAGCTTGTTGGTTTTGTGGATACTACATGTGTCTGGGATGTTGATAAAGGGCTATTCAAAGTCTATGTGACACATGTGTAGACTTGTTCATTGATATATGTCCTGGGTGGCTGCCTTGCAAACAGTCTAGCATGTTTGGAAACCATGATCCACACATGAACATACCACAGTTGATAGGGTTGTGTGTATATCAGCTTCCAATAGCTCTGTTTATGATGGCAACCATGATGGAATCCATGACCTTGCAGATCAGACTCCATAGGCGTACTGGACTTGACTTCCCATGGTGTGTTGTGCACCAACACCTGTGTGGAGTACCATATGTAGCTGTGACACATTCAACAGTTCCACATCCTGTGTAGGGGTGAAGCTCAGCTGACTGTTCAAGTGCATGATCTGTTTGTTCTGTAGTTTGTGCATGACACATATTGGGAATCAATGTATTCCACTTGCTGCCATGCTTTTGGCAGTGGGGGTAGCTGCTCATCCATTCTACATGTGATATCTCCTGGTATGATGATGTGGACTATTGTCAGTGGGAGATGGGTATGTACATATGGGCCTGTCTGTCATGATGTCGGCATTGTCACTCAGGTACAGTTGGCCCTGACTCAGGACATATATGGGTGTACATTGCTATTTATGACATAGCTGAAGGAGGTGTCATGATTCAGCCTGGACTCCTTCTCAGCTGCTCTTTATAAAACACCAACGAACATGTGCACTAATCCCTGTTATACTCTTTTACATGCTTAACACCCTACTGATCCTTTGTGATCAGGCTACAGAGTATGTCATGATAATATCCTGGTATGTCCAGGGGTCGGTTTCGTGTGTACTCTTCAGTCCAGCTGGTGGATATTGTGATATTGACACAATGTCACATCTGCCTCATGTACACAGACAACCCTCTCCTCCTCCCGACAAACTCAGATATATGTGTGAGATGCACCTATATAGACACACAGGGTGCTGAACTCTCTCGACCCATGACTGGCACAGTTTATCAGGTGGTGAAGGTAACCACACACACCACATATCAGTCTCACATATCCTCTAGCAACAGCATTCAGACCACATTATCACACATAGACATACTCGGATGCTGTAAATGTACTCTACCTAAGCAGCAGAGACCTCCAAAGCAGACACACACACACACCTGCTACCCCACTACAATACCCACATATCACATAGTTCACAATGACAGTGTGCCACACAGTCACTGTCCTTCGGGCTAAACAACACACCTAATACACTTGTAATAGGCGACACTTATTGTCAGACACACTGACGTACCACTCACCAGCCCTAACAAGGGAATAGTCACTTTGGGCTGTCTGTTGGGTGCCAGGATCTGCCGCATAACACAGGCAGTCAGGTCACTCCAAGGCAAGTACAGGACTGGCACCATCATTGTCCATGCTGGTGTGTATAACCTCAGATGTTACTCCCTCGACCACATGACATGATACATGGAGGAACACTCTGATCATGTAGCCCAAGCCAGTATGACCCTGACCTTGTCTAGCATCTTACACCTACCAATTATGATGTCACAGTATACGGACACACATATCACATTTAACAGTTGCCTAACAAATTTGTTTAATTCATAGGGGATACAGTGTCAGCCTATGATGACATGCTCAACATGCCACGTAGCTTCACTATGGACAGCTTGCACCTGTCACCCTTGGACTTTGGAATGCTGGCTAAGGCTCTTGCTATCACCATAGTGCCTTTTTTAAGCAGGGCTCAGAAGAGAAACACACCTCCATAGACATTACAGGTTAAATGAAACTAAGGGTAATGCTGCTCAACAACAGTTGTGTTAACCTCATATTGCGGCCACTCAGGCCTCTCCTCAGTATGGAGGATAGCGATATCTGTGCACTAACAGATGCCTGGTTCAGGCTCACTTATGCACACCAGCACTACCAGGTTATGTTTCATACCATGCTTTCTGACAACAAGACTTGGAACAGACAACACAACAAGGGGGAGTATCCATATACATCACAGATACACACACCTCCGGGTTAGTAGCACTGCACAAAGCATCACAGACCATACATATACAATTACCATTGTGCAATACTGCCTTTCAGTTTGTTGCCTGCTGCAGAACACACTCCCAAATTCAGGAACCACACTCGGCTTTCGTGGGAACTATGGAGAATATGAAGGTCTCCACAAACACCATTATATTGTGAGACTTCATATACATAAATATTGCCTGGGGATACTACTCAAGCCCCGACATCCTCACCCAACAGTCACTACAATTTGTAGACTCATATGCTATGGCACAACCAGTCAGCACAGCCACAAGAGGGAATACATATTGGACCTGATCATCACCAACATGGGGACTCTATGTTCCACACTAGCGATATACCCCTCATTGGTAAGGTCAGAACATACATGTATCTCACTGGACATACATATACCCTACACACACCCATCCTGGGTAATCTTGGTGAACTTCTCATGAGCCAACGTCTCACTTCACCGAAGCAAGGTGGTATCCTTCAGAGACCCTGAGACAGTGGCAAATACAGCTCACACTGCTGCATCCTTTACATACACATTCTATGGACACCTAGTGGACTGCATGGATTGTGCTATCCCAAATAACAACAGGACTTACTACTCCAGTGGCAGGGGACCTGTGTGGTAGACACCAGCCATTAATAAGCTGTACAACATCAGGAGGAAGCTACTACATGCTAGAGCACAATCCCAGACTGGGAAGGCATCTGTGATCTGTACTAGCAGACAGCTACAATCACTCATGAACTTTTCTAAGGGCCGCTTCTACCAGACAATCGCAACAGACACGTAGGACTATCACACGGCCTTCTTCAGTTATGCCAGGAACCTGGGTGGACACTTACTGATATGCTCTGAGTTACTGCATACTGACTAAACCTACCCTGAACCCACTGGCATTGCCAACATCCTGGCAAACAGGTTCAGTGCAGATGTCTCCCACCCATCCCCCCTAAGGAGCAACTATCCACCCCAACAGAGTATAACCTCCCTGACATCACACAGTAGCAGGTGAGTGCTGCCCTCCCCAAAGCATACATCACAGTATCAATGTGACCAGACGGTGTCCCAGCCTGCATCTTACACGAGCATCATGACAGACGCAACCCTCACATTACATCACTGTTCAATATCGGAGTTACCACAGGATATGTACCCAAGGAATGGCGTACAGCGACAGTGGTCCCGCTCAACAGAGTTGGTGCCACAACAGACCACAGACAATATTGCCCTATAAGCCTAAGTAGCCTGTTCTGCAAAGCTATGGAGCGTATTGTCATGGGACTCATACACATAGACATCGGGAACCTACAGACACTGTGTCCTACACATTTCAGCATTGTTGTGGGCAGATCTTGCCTCTTGAACCTGTTTGTATTCTTTAAATGGCTAACAGGTCCATCGACATAGGGACGGCTGTCCACACAGCCTACCTGAACCCTGCAAAACCCTTCAACAAAATAACCCACTGGGCCATTATGCATAGGCTCACCAGCTTCGATATGGACACATATCTCACACGATGGAATGATACCTGGATCAGGGATAGCACCCACATGGTCAGAATTGCAGGTGCCATGTCTGACTATACACCAGTTACACGTGGCTTCCCACATAGCTCGGTCCTGGGACTTCTCTTGTTCAGTATATATTTGTCTGACATACAGGCTACCACAGGGGGAATATGGCTGAACATGTTTGCACTTGACTGCAAACTGGGTGCCATGATCAACTCTCCAGCTGCCACATGCATACTCAAACAAGGTCTCACAGAGATGGATGACTGGTGCCTGAGCCATGGCCTACAGCTAAATGCCATTAGTTGCATATTCATCCCCTTTGGGAATAACAACATGCCCACACATTACCACATAGGTAGTACTCCATTACATATGGTAGGAGTTGTTACGGGTTTGGGGACATGACTTGTTTGTACTGTCGCCTTTGAAATTCACGTAGCCAAAGTGGTTGGACACACCTTCTATGTGGGCCACCTTATCCCATATGGCTTCACATCTAGATCGAGTGAGGTCATTGACCCCTATACTCATCACATCCATACTTGGTTACAATGCCACATTTGGGGTGTAACGAAATTCACACAAAATCAACCAAAAAAGGCAAATTGAAGCAAGATAATAGCACAGTGCAAAAGAAAAACTCTGGACGGACGTTTTTTTGCGAACAAAAACAAACGAAGTTTCAGCGATTTATTTGAAAATGGCGCTTTATGTGGGCAAAATCTCCCCCACCTTCATCGAATGGCTTTTTGTAATCAAACTGTTTAATATATTAATGGCTTATTGTCAATTGAATTAATTAACACTTAACATGCTAAAAATAAATAGAACAACAATTAAAAAAAACTTGATTGCAATTTTTTTAATAAAAACTGAATCCAAAAAAGTCAAAATGTTGAAACTGGTAACTTGAAAATAAGCAACAAAAATTGTAATCAGGTGATTTTGAATTTTTTTTGTTTGAATTTTTTTAGTGTATAATAATTGATGTGTTCACAACTCAATTTAGTAATGTTAGTTAAATTTTTACACCAATAGTTATATATACCTTACCTGACACCTGCAGCAACTGTAATGGCCATGGAAGTTCCTCACCAAACAGATCTAGGGACTCACACAGATGCCCTGCACAGTTCAGATGCAGTAACTCCAGCTCTACTCAGTCGCTTACCGCCTACTTGGATATGATGTGTGCCTGTTGTTTACAGATATACCCAACCCAGAATTACTGGACATGCTCCACCTCAGGATATCCAACTCCCTTGGGGCTACACACTCCAGGGACGTATACCTCAGCACAGATGTTAATAGGACATTGTGGAGGGACAGATTCATAGCCCAAAGGCTCCACTCACTCCAGAATGTAATCCCAGTTTCACATAGGCAGAGCCACCCACTGACCACCTACAGGAGACATCTTGACGACTGTATGGGTGATCGTATGTTTACCCCTGGGATATCTTCTGTGTCCCTGCTAGACAGAGGCTCACTAGCCTAAACGTACATGGGCTATCTTGTGTGACCTACTATTCACACACACAGTGTAGTAATCTGACAGGGTTGTGAATGCCAAATACACTCTGGCTAGGCTTGTACATGGCCTAGGGCAGATAGCCTAGTGTCAACCTCTGAACCTATACTAATGTTCAAGATGCACAATGTTTATTGCTGATACTGTTTGCAGGTCTTTATCATCTTTGCTTTACCAGTTTCTATGAACACCTTCGGTATCTGCAGAACATATTTGATTATGACAGGGTTCCACTATATTATAGATGTGTCTGTTGTCATATGACTGTGTGCAGAGGGCAGATTGCTGTATAGTGACAGGTTCCTGGGTTAACACATGCAACTGCCAGATATGCGTGGCCCACTGCTGTACTCAGACATGGCCTAAGTGTGTGAGCATGCCCAGTTCTGCCATTCCGTGTTTTGTTGCCTGACATTTGTATTATTTATTCAAGTGTGTGAGCATGCCCAGTGTGAGCTTTCAGTATGTTGCTATCTGAGGTCCACTACATTGGTTGATGTGTGCGAACATGACCAGTATTAACATTTATACGGTGTGTGTTCGAAGTCAGGTTCTGTTCTCACTGCAGGACTCACCTTTGTGTCATAACTTGACAAGGATTATGATGTGCCTGCAGGGTTTCCATGAAATACTTTGCATAGACTTATCAACATTCCTTCATACAGGCTGACCACTGCAGTACTGTCATGGTTTAGTGGTTCAGTACTTTGGCTATAGTGCACAGTATCCTGGGTGCGAGGCCCATCACTGCTTTATATTTTCATACTGAGCAGATCAGACTGCTTAAGGGCCCATTAAGCAAATATGAGCATATTGGCTTTTGTTCAGCTATACCCTACTTAGACCAGGCTTGTCCGACATTGCTCAATATTCACCAACATTGCTGGACGTTGCCCAATATTACTGAACATTGACCACAGTTGTGCTAGTTGGTGTGTGCGATTTTGTTTGCATATACTACATGGTGGTAAATGCTGTTTAGCACTGCTTTATATTGCTTAACACTTGGCAATCATGCCTTAGGTGGTGCTGCAGGGCTGCCTATGTCAGATGCACATACTACACTCCCTGTACATGTTTGAAAGCAGGTAGTGTCATCTTAGGCATCCCTTTTACTATATGTGCGAGTCAGAGAGAGGTATAATTTCCAGAGTTCCTACTGAGCCAGTGTATGTGCTATGCGTTGCCTCTTTGCCAAGGCCAAAGCATACTGGGCATGCCTCCTTCTGCCTAATGGGGCGGGCTCAGATTGTTCATCCTCTGAGTCACGCTCTGCCTGTGATGGCCTTGACAATGGTGGGGGAGCTGTTTGGCCCAGGCCTGTGCTGGTTCTGCTGCAGCTGTTTTCGCAGGATCATATTATGTAGCATAGCACATACCATGACAATTTGGGTACATGTAGTTGGTGAGTACTGCAAGGCTCCACCAGATGTGTCCAGGCACCAGAACCATGACTTGAGCAGCCAAAACACATGCTCTATTACATTACATGTTTGTGCGTGTGCCTCATTATGGCATTCCTGTTCAGGTGTGTGTGCATTTCTGATGGGTGTTATCAGCCACGGCTCCAGTGTATAGCCAGCATCCCCCACTAGGTGAGCATGTGGGATGTCCCCATTGGCAAATGTCTGGTACAGCTGTGTCAGATGCCAGATATGGGAATCATGGTAGCTTCCAGGGCAGGCTGAGACACATTCAGTATTATGCCCTAGGCATCATACATGACCTGGCAGTTGATGGAGGGGAAGCCCTTGCGGTTGAAGTAGACTCTACCCCACTCGCCGGCTGGTGCTTTGATGCATATGTGCGTGCATCTATTGCACCCACTACCTCAGGGTATTACGCTATTTGCTGAAAGAGATGCATATTGCTGGCCAATACCTCATGGGAATTGGGGAAATATACATGATCACCGACATGTGCTGACATGGCATCCAGGAACTGGTGAAGTACCCTGGATGCTGATGCCTGTGATATCCCCATCATATCACCAGTTGGTCTCTGGAAGGTACCTGTTGCTAATATTCTTAGGCCAACACATACCTTAGTTTCCACTGGGATGGGTTCCCCTCTGTTGGTTCTGTGTGTGAGGCGTGGCCTGCACAGCTCAACAATTTGCTGCAGGAGGTCTCTGTCCACTCTATAGCGCTCCACTATCTCCAGCTCATGTAGCCCCTGGTAGGTTACCCTGGGCCTGTACACTCTTCTCCGTCTCCTCACTGTGGGTTGTCCAGCAGCATTTCCATTGTCACCACCCTCAGCATGTTGCATATGTCGCCTTATAACAGCAATGGCAGCCCCTAACATTTCTTTGTCTCAGTAAAGCTTTTTCAGTTTTCACTTCTATTAGCTTACTGCAGTGTCTGTTGTGAGAAACATACTGGACTGTTGTTTGCAGAGTTTTAAGTGCTAGGCTGGGCTAGTGTACTGCCTGTATAATTGCCTGATTCTGATTGTTTTCACCTGCTAGCTCTGATAGTACTCCCTGGTAGCTTCCTACTATTTGTTGTGCTTCCTTTTTCCTTTCTGTTTCCTCAGGGGGGGAGCGCCATGCACACAAGCGCAAACATGCGCACAGCAGCTAACACACATGCACACATGCTTACACTGACTAAAACTTGCTTATTCGAGTTAAAACGCGCACACACCTGCGCAAACATGCTTACAACTCTTTAAACAACCTTATACATGCTTACTCCGGCTTAAACGCGGGCACTCACGCTTACACGCATGCACTCTGTCTTACTCGGGTTTACATGTGCGCACACGCACACATACCCATTCAGCAAGAAACTTTGGTGTTATCCACGGCATACACCTTCCATTTCTTGGCTTTCCCTAGCCTACCTGTTGACACACCTCTTTCCATGATGTATAAATGACAGCTGACACATGCTACTCTGCTCCAATGAGCTTCACTTCTTTCATACATACCCCCCTCGTGATGTCACCTATCTTCTACTCTGTTACTCCCCATATCCTACTACTACACTCCACTGACTGTGCTCATTTGCTATGTAACTTGCGATTCACTATCCTAACACTCATTTACATAGGATTGCCTACTGATGCTTGGTTACATCTCTTAGTCTGAGCTTCCCCCCTTAGCAACCTCTACTCGGTGGCCATGTTGTCTTCAGCCTGCCATTCCCTTGCATTGTACATTAACAATTTCAATAAAATCCACATTTGTGGGTTTTAATTTTTAGTATTCTAGGTTTTAGACTGCAGCCCGTTTGCACGGTGCTGCGCTACACTTAAACATCGGAAATCGGCGAAAAAAAATTTTTTTTTTTTTCATATTGCATCAAGAAACATTTCCAATGGCCGTATATTTGGCCATTGGCATGCTTCCTACACTGGATGCAACCTTTATTTGGAGCTGTCACGGCTCTCTTTTGCTATTTGCAGAATGATACTCAGTTGTCAACTGAGTACATTTCTGCAAATAACACTGCTCTTACTCGGACAGGTTTGGGTTTCCTGAATCACAAATCTACCTCATTTGCATGCCTTTCACCTGCAATTGAGGTAATTTGCATATACCAGCCCTGTCCATGTAAGAGCCATTTTAGGAGCTCTCTTACATGCCCCTACAGACTGTTACTGGATCGCTCGTCAGACATGACTGCATGGAGTCTTACTCTACTCTAAGACTCCGTGCAAGCCTTTGTGAATCCGGCCCAGTGTCTATTTCAAGTTTATTAAAATTAAGGTCTGAATTCCACATTTAGAGTGTAACATATAACTAACCAATTTATTTATTGATGTATTTATTTACTTAGTTATTTATACATACAGTAACAGATCTATTTACATATGTATTATACCATTCATGTATTAACTTATTTATCTTCATATTATGGTGGAAACCAATTTGTTTGATTTTAATGGTGTTAGATAAGTTATTTATTTATTCATTAGATGCATAGTAGATTAAATGTTTTAAGTTTTATATGAGCCTATGGGAATTGTATTTGTAATCATGTGATGAGGATGACTAAGCATTGTATGCAATGTAATTATATTTTCTGATTAAGTTAATGGCTTACGGCCGACGAAAGTGCTAAATAAAGTCAAGTTTGCTGTGGTACTATCTGGTATTGGTTCCTGCTTCATCTTGGTTATTATATCTCTATCTGCATATCTGTGTCTGTGTATCTGTATCCTGGGGATGTTGGTGGCTTCCACATTTTACGTTTCCTATGGGAGGCAGATTATACTGCATGATATGTTACCAATACCAGCCTGACACCATATAGGTGGGATGTAGTACTGTTAACATCTTGTGCCCATGTCATGTCAGGTCCTGGTTATGGGATATGCAACACCTGGTAGTGTATTGCAGGGTGGACGTGTTTGGCTGTGGGGTTGGGATGCCTATTCATACAAGACGTATAGTGTGTGGAGCCTTTCATCCCCATTAACTGTGGATGTGGACATATGTGTTTTTGTTAATCTGCCATAGCTATCTACAGATGTATGGCCATATATACATATATATATATATATATATATATATATATATATATATATATATATATATATATATATATATATATATAAAAAACTATGTCCGTATATGCCTACATAGATATATATTTGTGTACACATATGTAACTTGCTGTGTATATGTAGACATATAGGTATAGACACATATATGTGTTGATGTTGGCATTTGCATGTATATATGTTCATACATATTAATATATATGTATATATCTTTAGAAATATATATATATATATATATATATATATATATATATATATATATATATATATATATTAATATATATGTCTATAGCTTTAAAAATATACATTCTCTGTACTGTTGCATGTCTGGACTAGAGGTTATGTTTCTGAAAACATCAGATTTCTTTTTATCTGGCTGCCTTAGTGGTAAATCGCTTTGTCTCTGGTGTGTAGGGTCCTGGGTTCAAGCATTGCAAAGGCTGTTTGTTTTGCTGCTGGGCAGAGCACGGGGCCATTGAATACAGAGTGATTAAGGCACTTTTAAGCAGTTGTAAGCAGGTGTGCATGGGTTTGCATGGAGCTAAGCACTCCTAACTTCTGGTTACAGCTTCTTACACTCTGCTTCTACATTGCTTAACCAGTGTAGGCATTGCTTACCGCCGCGCAAATGCACTTAGACATGCTTACTAGTGCTTACATATGCATACTACTGCTTATTTGTGCTTAAACCTGCTTACTAGTGCCTTATTCATTATGACACTGACACTTCACATGTGCATTTCCTGCAGTACTCCAGTTCATAAATATATGTTTTTTCGTGGGTTTTGCAACATATATATTGGTTATAATGTGCTTTGCCATGTAAAATCGACTATGCTGCAGTGGGACTCGAACCGGTAATGCTTGCTCATTAGGTGAATGCTCTGCCCACAACACTTTTGCTATGCTGCTTCACTTGTGTATATCTTCCTTGTTATCCTCTCCAGCCTTTTAAGCTGATTTAACCGTAGCTAAGCGATGAGCACCCCTGCGCACCTACAGGTAGCTGTACTCGGATTTTTAAAATAAAAATAAAGGGGTTTCTTCATTTGATTTTTATGTACTGTTGCTGTTGTACACATGGGGGACTGTTGGTGGGGATATAAGGACACCTATGAGTGATCTCGCTCATTTCTTAACACCTTCTGCTTTTCTACATTGCAGGGGTGTGTTTATTCTGAGAGATCTGCTCTCAGACATGCCCCCTGCACTCGTACATGATCCGTGTAAGCCTAGGAGCTCAGGCAGAGCGCCTTGTTAATATGCATGGCACGCTGCCGTCCTGCTCCTAAACGGGCGCTTCCATGCAGGACTAAGCTAGTCCTGCACAGAAGATTAGTGAATTCGGGGAAAGATCTGTTTACATAATCATTTTCCAGAAGTATATCCAAATAGGAAATCCTACCCTTCTCAACCTGTGAGTTAAATACTAAAAACTCAGTTGTTTGAGTAATACATTGCACAAATTCATTCACATTTTCTCTAGTGCCCTTCCAAACCAAGAACAAATCATCCAAACACCTGCTATAAACTCTAAATGACTCCTTGTAAGTACCATTGAATACAAATTGTTTCTCCCATTTTACCATTACAGTGTTGGCAAACAATGAGCCAGCGTTGGACCCCATGGCCACCCCCTTAAGTTGTAAATATGTTTCCTTCAAAATAAATATATTTTTTAAATAAGTTCAAGTAACTTCTCATAAAGATTACTTTTTCCTTTTTCAATATTCATTTCATATAAAAATTCAGAAAACCATCCGATCCCTTGCTGGTGGGGAATTACAGAACAGAGGTTTTTCACATCAGTCATATCTAATAGTTCACCCTTGTAAAAGTCCAGGTGGTAAAGTTTTTCTAAAACGTCCTAGCTATCTTTGCACATCTGTTTTTCACCATCCATTAAATGCTTCAATGTACCCAAACTACCGAGCTACATTTTTCAGGAGATGAGTTTAGGTGCGTTTTTCAAGGAGCTGAGTTTTAGGTGCATTTTCAAGGAAATGAATTTCAAGTGCATTTTTCAGGGAATTGAGTTTCAAGTGTATGTTCAAAGAATTGTTGTCTTCAAGGGAAGAGACATTTATAGATGCTCATTCTAAGTCTGTTTACAATGTGTAACTGTTTTTTTTTTTAGAAAATGGTATCACTATTGTGTGATAGAGTTGAAAGGCATTGTTAGTAGGACAACAGGAAGAAGAAGGCTCTTGAAACAGAAGGCTGTGGGTTCTATTCACATAGTACGCAGATGGATTGCTGATACTGTGTTGTACTTTAAGGGGGAGGTGGGTTGCTGCAGTCCTGAGCATGTCCTACTTTGGATGAAATGCCTAGTAACTACAACCTTGTTATCAGTTTGCCATCCATTTTTGATTGCAATATTACCAGTTTACCATCTGTTTCTTAATGTAATATAGGCATTTTTTTGCTTCAAGGACAGCAGGCACTGCATTTGTAGATGAAACACTGAAATATAACGTTGTTTGCTAGCAACAACCTCTTCATTAGTTGCAGATCTCTTTATGTGGAATTATTCAGATGACTTTTACTTCTGCAGAGATTGTGGATATTGACTGATACTGGTGGTTTGTACTGACAGACGTTTGAGTGGTCTTTTATGGTTGAAATGTTCTGAACTGGTCAGTTTTGTCATTATTAGTTTACACATTCTGCTTCATTGCTTACTGGAAAATGTTCAAAACTACAAACTTAAAACATGCTCTAACAAGTGGTATTGTATTATTCAAGGAAAATAATGTAATACAATCATGAATGTGAATCAAAGAACTTTTGCATATTTGCATTTTCCTAAAAAATGTATAGAAGGGGGCTACGATTTGAAAACAGCCCAAAGGTAAATTGTATCTGCTACTGGCCAGATGCATTTTCTTTGAATGTGGGTTTCAATGCTGTTTCAATAAATGTGAGTTGCAAGGGTGGAAAAGTTTTAATGCTAAATCTGTTTTCATTGTGATACTGTATTGATCTGTTTAACAAATTTCTATCAGTGTTTGTGCTATAAAATTTGAAATAAAGTTTTAAATTAAATCCAAGCATCTGTAATCATTGTTGAAGTAAGGCAGAAAATAGTATGCACACTGATAGGTATGAAGTTTCTATGGCAACTGGGGAGAAATAGTCAAGTAATGGGACACTGTAATGGCTGCAGGGGAAGCTGAGTATGGGGAGGCCCTGCTCCATTATCCTGCCTAGGGCTCCATTTGACCATGCTACAGCTCTGCTCCCAATGTGTATTTACATGCTGGTTGTTCAACAGACATGATAATTCTATAAGCTACTAATAAACTTGTTTATTAGTTCTTGATTTGATTTGATTGTTTCAGTTCCAGTTTTCCTGCTAAGTGAAGTCAAGCAAGTCTCTTAACAAATTCAGAACTCCTGGGTTATCAGCTCTGAAAAAAAGCTTTTCTTCCTATTGCTTTATCTGGTGAAACAAATTAATCCAATAAAAATGGAGCTCAATACTGTGATGGTCACTGCTCTGGGATAGCAGTTAAGGTGACTCAATCCTCTCCACTGACTCTGGTGAGGGACAGTGACTAAGAGCAAAGATGGATTCACACAGTATTTTCAGATGCAGACCCTGCATCAAGCACAATTTGCCTTAACAGCACACAAGGAACACACTCCAGACCTGGGACTGAACTCAGTTTCTCTCTTTCCAGCCTCACACAAAACTCCACACTGACCACTTTAGAGCTGTTCCAAGTAACTGACACACATACTTGGATATTTGAGTTTCATACACATACACACCTGGGAAAAGCTGATATAGATTTTCTCGCTGTGCCCGTTTCTGCCCAGACCCTGAGGTAATCATACTGCCACCAGTCAGCTACCCAGTCATAATGTGTAAAATTAATACTAATCCAAATGGTAGAGTGTGACCAAAGCAGCAAGGCTTTCAGGAGCAGACACAATGTCATTAAAACAAGCATAAGTACTCTCAAGATGTTTAACGTATTCTCTAAAGAACCAGTCAGAATGAAGGTATTAAAATATTTAATGATAATAAAATAGAAAATGGGAAAATACTGGATACAATAAACAACAGAGTTTCAACCACAAAGATAAAAATAAATAATACTGTTGGATAGTTTCTCACAGGTACAGAAAGCAATTTTAAACTATTCTCACTAAATGTCTGTGACTAACTAAAGAATTACTGTTCCCTGATTACTTACAAAAGTAAGGCAAATTAATGTGTGCTGAGTGTTTTGCTACAGTAAAAGCCAAATGATGTCTCTCTCTGTGTGAATATGTGAGATATATATCCTTTCAGAAATCTTTTCTGCCAGATTCTGTGCTGCTGCAAGAGTTCCCATCAAACCAGATGCTGGTTAGAGGATGGCATCACCTCTGGTCATAGGCTCATAGGAGGTTACTAGGCTATTGGCCCTGAGGCCCATATAAGCCTAGCCAAGAGTTTAGCCCATGTTTAGACAAACCAGCACCCAATGCCCCTGTCCGGCACAGACACAGCTAGAATCCCAGGGGTATATTTTCTGCTACCCAACCAGTTATCTAGGTTATGATTAAAAAGGGGTAAAGAGGTACTCTGCTTGATGTGGAGAGGGAGTCTATTTCAAAGATGGAGTCTCTGGGACACAAATCTGTCCCACCAACAAGTCTTGTTGATGTCACAGACCAGGTTGAGGCTGTGCATGTGGGTTACTCGAGTGAAGCTTGACCTGTGGATATGTAGCAGTCCTATCAATGTGGGGTCCGTGATCACCTTGTATGCCAGACAGAAGTCACCTCTGAGGAGTCTGTATGAAACTGAGTAGAGGGATAGGGCTTTTAGCCTATCTGTTCATGGTAGATGTTTGAGGTCCTGGATTCTCCTGGTGAGGAACCTCTGTGGTCTCTCCAGCTGCTGCATGTGCTTTGTGAGGTACATACCAAAAGGGGCATTGTACTCAATAATGGGCCTTATAAGGGAAGAATACAGGGATGTTATGACCTCCTTGTCCCTGGATGAGATACCCTTACTTATGAGGTGGACCATATAGAAGGCTTTCTGTACAATGGAAGCAACATGGAGGTCAAAAGTCAGGTTGATAACAACCTGGGTGCCCAAATTCCTCATGACTGAGTGCATGCTAAGGACATTGCTATTAATGTGATAATTTTTGGGGACATCACTCTACCCAAAGGGGATAATCATGCATTTTTTAGTATTCATCTTGAGGCCATGTTTCTGGCACCAGTCATTTCTCTGAGTGCGACCCTCTTGGAGGATGCCCACATCACTAGGGGAATTGATGATTGCACCCAGCTTGCAGTCATCTTGGTCAGCCATAGCCCACTGGTTTTGGCCTGCAGCTCAGAAATGTATATCCAAAATATCAGAGGCCTCAACACAGAACCCTGGGGTATGCCACTTGTTACAGGACTACTGCCCCACATCACTAGGGGAATTGATGATTGCACCCAGCTTGCTGTTATCTTGGTCAGCCATAGCCCACTGGTTTTGGCCAGCAGCTCAGAAATGTATATCCAAAATATCAGAGGCCTCAACACAGAACCCTGGGGTATGCCACTTGTTAAGGGTCTACTGCTTGAGGTGGCCTCCTCTATTTTGACTACGTGGGTTCTATCAGTGAGCCAACTTGCTACCCATCTGGTAACATATGGATTAATGCCTAGTTGAGAGAGTTTATCTATTATGCCCAAGTGGGGAATAGTGTCAAAGGCTTTGGCCACATCAAGGCATGCAGTGTGCACTGTCTTACCCTCATCCATGGCGTTGGAGACTGTCTCAAAGAAGTCAACCAAATTTAGCAGACATGACCTCCCCTTGATGAAGCCAAACTGTGTGGGATCAAATGTTTGGAGGTTGCCAATGTCCTTGTTAATGAGGTCCATGATAATCTGTTCCATGGCCTTGCAGATCAGGCTAAATAGGGTGCCTAATGGTGCTGCAAGTTCCTGCCTGAATTCATGTAGGATGCAGCCTGGAATATTATTGGGTCCCATGGAGGTTGTGTTTTTTGCCTTTGAGGGAGCAGTGATAGCCTGTTCCCTAGATTTACAGGGAAGGGGGCAGGTAATGGAGATATCCTGATTTATTGATGGGGGAACAGAGCTGTAAAGTTTTCACCAAATCTGTCAGCCAGCAAGTTTGCTATATCTACGACATTTGTATATGCAGTGTCCTTAACCACCAGTTCTGAACAGATCTGGGTGCTTCCTTTGAGGTTGCGGACATATGTGAAGAAGGCTTTCTGATTATCTGTAGTAGATGTGGCCAATTTGGACTAGAAGTTTGCTTTGGAGGATTTCCCTAGTGCTCTTATTTCCATGTTCAATCTAAGGAGACATTGCTTCCAGTTGGGCACGTGCTCCTTCTTGTTGTTGGACAACAATTTTTTCTAGAGTCACCTGACACTAGTACAGTGCACACACAGAGCTTTGCTAAGATCTGTGGCAACATCTGAAAGCTATAACACAATTTCAGACTTTCCACCCTTTCATGGTTCTCTGATAAAACATGCAAATTTGATCAATTACAACATTACAGCCTAAGATACATGCATACATTCTTTCTGTCCAGCAGGACCTACTGTTGATACATTTTTAACACAAGTAACTTTACAAATATATTTTAACTCAAACAAATCAGTATGATAACAAAATAACATAAAATTCTTTACAAAACTCCAGCTAGCTATGCTGGCATATGTACATATGTCCTGCCCTACTCTCCTTGGCACAGATGGCACTACCTCATAACATCACATCTGTCCCCTCCTTTGAAAACTCAAGCTAGTTTTTGAAGTGACCCAGGAAAAACATAGCTTAAGAGAAAGGGGCCTGTGTGGAAGCAAAATAACTTGATCTGAGAGCCCATCTGCATTGGCATTGATGACCCCTCTATGGTGCTACACTGTCATGTCAAATGCTGCAACCCTAGGCTCCATCTTAATAACTTGGCATTTTGCTGGCTATCTCAATATAGCCATGTTAAGGGATTGTGGTCTGTAACCACAGTGAATTTCCTTCCATACTGATAGGGTGAAGTTTCTGCCATGCCCATACAATGGCTAGACATTTTTTTCTACAGCTGCATAATATTCCTCCCTGAGTTGGAGTCTATGACTGAGATATACAACTGGGTGCTCTTCTCCCTCTGAAGAAACCTGGCTGAGTACAGTCCCCACCCCATGGTTTGAAGTATCCACCTGCACAACAAATTCTTTGCTGTAATCTGGACTGGCTAACACAGGGAGTCCTCCCAAAGCCTCTTTAAGCTTTTGAAATGCCTGCTCCTGCCTCCTGCCTGGCAGGTTTACCATGTAATTAACATCACTGACCTTCATTACCACTTTGAAGCATCCCTCCCAAGCTGCCTGCAGCTTATTGTGTCTGACAGAAATGAGCACTATAACCTGCAGTCCCACAGCATACTTTCGAGCTCGAGCGTTCCAGTCATACCAGACCTTTTTCTGTTTTGGGGCTACTGCCAGGTTCTCCTGGGCCAAGCCCATGAGCTCCCTAAGCCTTGTCCTGACATTTAGGACATATGTCACAACAGACTCCTTGTGGGATTCACATTCACCCTCCCACTCAGCATGAATCAAATCCAAAGGCCCCCTCACCCTATGCCAATACAGCAAGTTAAAGGGTAAAAAAAAACTGTGGATTCCTGAGGTACTCTCTGTATGCAAACAGCAAAGTGGTTAATATTTGTCCCATTTTCTCTTAAACTGGCCTTCAAATGCCCATACCATGGTCTTTAGTGTAGTGTTTAACCTCTCCACAAGACTATTCGTCTTGGGGGTGGTAGGGGGTAGTCTTTAGATGCTTCACCCACAGCACTTCCACAGACAAGCCAGCAGGTCTGACATGAAGTTGGCACCTCGTCAGTCAGTTTTTCTCTCAGGAAACCTAGCCTGCTGAAAATCTCTAACAAGGTATTTGTCACCTTCTCTGCCTTGATGGAGGACAGAGTCACCACTTCAGGGTATCTAGTAGCATAATCTACTACCACCAGGATATAAATCTTCCCTGTGGAAGTTGGGGTATTAAGAGACCCCACAATATCCATAGATACTCTCTGAAATGGTTCCTCAATCACAGGCAAAGGCATCAAAGGAGTCTTGATCTTGTCTTCTGCCTTTCCTACCTTTTGGCACTGCTCACAGATCCTGCAGTACCCTGTTACATCCCTTGCAATCCCGGGTCAATAAAGGGTCTGCACAATATGTCTCCTGGTATGCTTTATGTCAATATGACCTGCAAAATGAATGTCATGTGCTATGGCTAGAAGTGCCTGATGGTAGGCTATGGGCACTACCAACTAGGCCTCCTTCAGAGGTCCACTCTCTATACAGTAACTCTTTGTTCCAGAGTACAGTCTTCCCTTTTCCTTGAGAATCAGGTGCCTCCTTAGCTACCTCCCTCAAGCCTCATAATGTAGGGTATGAAAGCTGGGCCTGTCTCAATTCTTCATTTGAGACCCTTCCCAGCTCCCTTTCCACTGGAAACCCAGTCTCTTCTGACAGTGGTGGCTCACTGTCAGCCTGGGTACTACCACTCACCTCTGCCCTTACAGTCACCCTATCCACGGGAACATCAGTACCTACCAGCATCTGTGGCTCACTTTCAGGCTCACTGCAACAGGGTAGCTCCCTCCCTGAAATAGCCATCTCATCAGTCCCAGCTTCAGGTGTGGGGTCTATCTGGGTCTCTCTAGGCTACCTGACACACATGCCTGTTTCCAAGCCTGACTGCATGTAACTGCATGGACTCAAGATACTGCATTATGAAATTGTTCCCTATCAAGACATCTGCAGGTATATCCTCAAACACAGCTACCTGCTTGCTTCCTTTTCTACCCTCCCAGTCAAGGTGAACCCTAGCCAAAGGTATTTGGAATGGGATCCTTCCTAAAACTCTGACTGGTGTGGACTGCCCAAGCAAGTACTGCTCTTCTTTAACCACTGCAGGATTCACAATGGTTATGTCAGAGGCTATGTCTCTTTTAGGAGTGGCCTGTCTTTCATCCCCTAGGATAGGATACAAACTTCCATGAAAATTTGGTACCCCTGTTGTCTCCAGACAACTTACCACTGTCATGGTATTATTCCCACTTGCTGGCTCCTTCACCTTTTGTTCCCTACCTTGCCTCATTGACATTTATATGTGACATGGCCCCTCTGGTTACATTTAAAACATCTAACCCTTGGTCCTGGCCATGTACCTAAACTAGTGGCTCCCCCTGTTACTGGTGCACTCTGTTGGGATGGTTTAGGCTGCTCACCATGGGTTCCCATATAACCATGTGCAGTGCTGGGTATCCCTTCTTGTGAAGTGGTGCCCTGCTTGCTAAGTAGAGATCCCCTTTTCTCCCCAGCTCTTCTGCACAGTTACATTCCCAGTCTACCAATTAGATTCTCATGTCCTCAGGCAAAGTGCTAAGAGCTTGTTCACTGACCAAAAGATCTGCCAGCCCTTCAAAAGTGGTGATCTGACACCCACCTACCTACCTATGAAAATAAGTGCTTAACTCAGCAATATAATCACATACACTTTCATCTGCCTTGCATCTATGCTCACAAAACATTTCTCTGTAAACTTCAAGTGTTAACCTAAAACATTCCAATAAACATTGTTTTACTTTATTGTAGTTTAAACAATCAGTATCAGGCAGTTTAGAAACAGCAGTTACAGCTTTATCATGGAGTAAGGAGGTCATGAACCATACCCAGACCTCTTGGTCAATACTCTTTGAAATACATGAATACAACTACCACAATTATCACCCTCTGTAAACTGTGGAAGAAATTTACTGACCTTTGTTGCTTCTGGGATTTGGTTGTTCCCTTCCCCATTATCTCCATGACCCTGCCAAAGAGTTAGAATCTTCCTCTTATGTTGGCACTGTGTTTCCTTTTCTTCAGCCACCAAATGCCACAACCTCTCATTTTATTTGACCTCCAAATGCCACAGTCTCTCATTTTCTTCGACCTCCAAACACCACAGTCTCTCTGCTGATTCTAATTCCATCTGCTTCTCCAGTTTTTTAGCCTACAGTTGAAGTCTCTTTAACTCCAGATGGATTTTAGATTCCTCTGCACATCCCCATCACCAGATTGTATATTTTCCAGGTTGCTGGTCCATGCTGCAGCTGTGACCGAGGCTGAAATAATTTCCTCTTTAGTCAGGTTGGATCATGCACCAGTCTTTGGCTGCACATACCTTGGCCAACTAGGTATTTGTCAGATTGCTATAATCTTCTGCTGACATCATTGGCTACATTTCCTGACTAAACAAAACTAACAAAAATAAATAAAACTGTTGTGACAATGAAACCCTGTATGTTTACCTTGTGGCTGTTGAGAGTACACACACCTTCAGTGACAATTGCTTACCGGCTATGGAAGTTCAATTACTATACCACCCAGCTGCCACCAATATGTGACAGGTCCCTGATCTGGGACAGCAATCAAGGAAACTCAATCCTATCCACTGACTCCAGTGAGGGACAGTCACTAACAGCAAAAATGGATTCACACAGTATTTTCAAATGCAGCCCCCTGCACCAAGCACAGTTTCCCTTAAAAGCACACAGGATGCACCCTCCAGACCGGTTGCTGAATTCTCCTTCTCCCTCCTGGCCCATACAAAACTCCACGCTGACCACTTCAGAGCTCTGTGTCCCTGTTCCCAGTAGCTGACACACACACTTGGATATTTGAGTTTCACACACACACACACACACACACACACACACACACACACACACACACACACACACACACACACACGGGAAAGGCTGGCACAAATTTACTTTCTGTGCCCCTCTCTACCCAGATTCTGAAATAATCACACTGCAACCAGTTAGCTACCCTAAGGCTCTTACAAAAGGTACCCAATTATATCATGTAAAATGAATACTAATACAAATGGTAGAGTGTGACCAAAGCAACAAGGCTTTCAGGAGCAGCCACAGTGTCATTAAAACAAGCATAAGTACTCCCAAGATGTTAAAAGTATTCTCTAATGCACCAGCCACAGTGAAAAATATTTAATGATAAATAATAAAACAGAAAAAAGGAGAATACTGAATACAATAAACAGCAGAGTTTCAACCACAGACATATCAAAAATAATACAGTTGGATAGTTTCTCACAGATGCAGAAAACAATGCTAAACTATTCTCACTAAATGTCCCTGACTAACTAAAGAATTACTGTTCCCTGACTACTTAGTAATGCAAGGCAAGCTGATGTGTGCTGAGTGTCTTATTACAGCAAAAGCCAGATGATGTCTCTCTCTGTCTGTGTGGATGTGTGAGATATATATCCTGTCAGAAATCTTTCCTGTAGGATTCTATGCTGCTGTGAGAATTACAAAGAAACCAGAAGCTGGTTAGAGGATGTCATCATCTCTGGTCACCTGACTGTGGTACAATACACACATAGAGCTTTACTAAGATCTGTGGCTGCATCTGAAAGCTATAACACAATTTCAAACTTTCCACCCTTCCATGCTTCTCCGATAAAACATGCACATTTGATTAGTTACTGTAATACAACCTAAGATACATGCATACATTCTTTCTGTCTAGCAGGACCTACTGTTGATACATTTTTAACACAAGTAACTTTACAAATATATTTTTAACTCAAAACATCTATACAAATCAGTGTAATAGCAAAATAACATAAAATTCTTTACAAAACACCAGCTAGCTATGCTGGAATATGTACACATGTACTGCCCCACACTCCCCGGTACAGATGGCACTGCCTCATAACATCACAGATACTTGCAATGGTCACCTCAGGAGTTAGCATACTGTTTAGGACCTTGGCTTGTAAGACTGCAAAACAAAATTAAATATGACTGATTGCAAAGCCAAGTGGTAACGCAAACCTTATTATGCTGTTGCACATAGCTTTACCTTTTAAGAGCTGCAAATGCTTAATTTAACTCCACAGATATTAACATTTTGTCAGATATAGTAACCTATTGTCAATGTAGTCAATTAATATATAGATAATATTCTGAAACATTTGATCCGTACAGTCAGTAGGGTCATTATAAAAAAATATATATATGCTGTTTTACTAGGAGTTACTTGTAAATTGGGAGAGACTGCAACTTCATAAGATTATGTTGTTTATTTCTGTATCATGTAACAGTAATGGTTAATAGTATCTAATTTATATCAACTTAACAAATTAGTATTCCATGATATTTCTTTAAGGTTATCTTTTTCAGTTGCTTACATTAATTAACTGATTCAGAAAATCACTCATCTTGAAAATTAACACAGATAAAAGACATCAGACCCAGTCAAGACAAGTCAAAGGTGTAAAATGCTGTAGTGGTGTTAATAACCAAAAAGTCAACTCACTTAACAGCAAGATAACAACAAAGAAACATTCAAAACAGCGAACTCCCAGAACGGTGAATTTCGCCTCTGGGAAACTAACCACTTAGCCACCACTGACAACTTTTGCCCTTTTCTCCACTGTAGTGCGATTTGTGGGTTGTATTTGTGTGGTTATTTTTTTTTGTCAGTGGTGATCAAGGGGTTAGTTTCCCAAAGGTGAAATTCACCATTCTGGGAGTTCACTGTTTTGAATATTTTGCTGTTGTCGTCTTGCTGTTAAGCAAGTTGAAGTTTCGGTTCTTCGATTATTTAAAGTAGAACCGACTGTGTGTGTGTGTGTGTGTGTGTGTGTGTGTGTGTGTGTGTGTGTGTGTGTGTGTGTGTGTGTGTGTGTGTGTATGTGTGTATGTGTTAGAAGTCTGCAGTGGTAAAAATGGACCCTGGGATTCAATAAACTTTGTGCAAGAACAGCACTATTCTTGCACGGAGTGGTTCGTGTCTGTATAGCACAGCAGCTTGTCTTGCATATTCATGAAGGCATGCTGCTGTTCAACCTATATGGACTCGAATCATTAACAAGTGCAGGGGGAGTGTTCAAGTAGTTCACGGATAATGAACATGCCCCCTGCACTCAGCAAGTGCCGTATAGCACTTTCTAATAGGATCTGGCATATTAGAGAATTACTCTAATATTATGCAAAATGAAATGAATGATCATTTCAGTGTCCATGAACACTGAAATATACACAGCATCAGGAAAGCAGTGCAGGGGGTATGTGACGGATTCTGTGACACACTCCCTGCATTATAAAAGTGACGTATGACATCTCCATAACCTGCTAATGCAGAAAATGTGGGCAATGCACAAATAATGGGAGATAAATCCCTGAAAAGGGACACAACATACATATTGCCCTCACAAACTTAGAAAGATGATAGAAAACAGGTCATGCATTAGCATGAATTACCGAAGGATAGAAGTCTGAAAGCAATGGTATCCCAGTATTCCCTGATAGCAGTCCATGTGAACAAAGGCACAAATAATGGGAGGGGGGCAATAAAATAGGGACACTTCTGAAAAATTGCCCTGACACACATGAAAAGGTGATAGAAAACAGGATATGTATTAGCAGGAGTCTCTGAAGGATAGAAGCATGAAAGCCAAATGAATGCCATTATTTTCCAATTGCAGTCCTCAATGACTTGTCAGAACACCACAATACTCACTTATATAACATAATAATATAATAATAATAATATTATATATTTTTTTCTAGGCTAAGGAATGTTTAAGCATAGGTAAGTGGGTGTGCACGTTATGGCCCACTGCTTACCATAGCTTAAACATCACATAGGAGATAAATACAAATTATACAGGTGAAATTACCAAGCTGAGATAGTATGGTAGTTAGAGTCCTGGCTTTACATGCAGGTGTTCATGGGTTGAGTACCAAGACAGACAACTTGTTTTTCCATGGGAAAGTAGTGTTAAAATAATTTTTGTAAACTTAAATTATGTAGCAACTGTTTTTTGTCAACCAGGGTAGTGTAGCTGGTGTACAATGTAAGTGTGAATGCATATAACATGTGAAACCACCCATGTACACACACGTGCTCCATACAGTATAGTCACACCCCTTGCCAATGTAAGGAATGCACATAGAGGGATGTCATGTAAAGTATGTGATATACACTTAATAAATGAAATCAATCCTCTGATATATTTAAAAAATTAAAAGTGAGCAATGGTTGGCAATGCTCAGCTATGCTTAGCAAGTGTAACCATTGCTAAGATGTGATTGCTAAGCAGCAGGTAGCTCAGCTAAATGGATTTGCAAACAGTTAAACACTGGTCAACAACTTCTCCTTTAAACACTGTTAAAACTAGCTCAGCAGATTTGTACACTGCTTAGCAGAGCTTAACCTTTTCAAAAAGGTCCAATGGCAGCAAAGGGCAGGAATATTGCACTATTTAAATGGCACAGGTGGGAATACAGCCATAATCAGATACAATGGCTGGCATTGGAGTGGGAGTGCACTTTTGAGCACCATGCTGGAGCATTTGAGAGACCAGGGTCATTGCTGGACTCCTTGTTAAATACCATGAGGAGAGAATGCTGTAGGGCCAATGCCAGGGCTCCCAATACAAAGCAGAAGCCTGGGACCATCTTGCATGTGACCTCACCAGTGCTACTGGCATCCTTCCAACTGGTGACCAGGTATGGCACCACTATGCTGACATAAAGCATAGGACGGGGGTGCTCTTGGATCAGTGGATCTGAGATGGATGGGGCCAGAATGCTCCTGTAGTGTATAAGTATCACTATCAAGTAGTTTGTAGCAAATACTAGCCTGAGAATGGGATAGACAGATATGCATAATGTGTTTTTTTATCCCCTACAGCTTCAGCAGAGAGGGATAGTAACGTGGAAGCCCATGGTGACAGACTGCTGAGGCTGGGCTGACAGGCTGGTGAGTGCAAATCTATTTTGCAGTATTTGGTTGAAATTGCTAAGAATGAGTACATTGCTTACTGCTAGTAGGTGTGAACTGAATAAATAAAACAGTATGACTGACAAGTATTGAAGTCCAATAAAGACCTTTAAAAAAACTGCTGTGTTTATTCTGGCATATTGTTGTAGATATATATAGAATGTATACAGGTTATTCATAGCAAATATGGCTATGACTGCATACATTAACTGAGGTGCATCTGTGAACAAGCTGCTAGGAGAAACTGTAGATGATGTAGCTATAAAATGAGATATAAATGAAATGTGAAATATATACTGCACTAAACTCTGAACCCTGAATAGTAATATGTCAAGTTTCAAAGTGTGTGCCATCCAGCATTGTCTTGTGTTAAACTTTGCTTTCCAGGTTGTAGTAATCCAAAGGAGTAATGCACAGTACAATAACTACCTGCCATGCATGCATCACTGAATTACAAGTTTAGACTGTCTAACCAAGGGACTATTATACAGAAACCATTGAAACAAGAAACAGCAGTAGCTCAGTGTGATGAGAAATAGCTTAGTTGTTACTTTCACAGACCCAGACTCTGGTTTGACTCCAGGGAGTGGTACTAAGATGGGTGCATGTCTACACACAAGGAATTAGAATAAATGTAAAAACAGTCACATAGTGTTAACTTATATTTTCCCCACAGGTTTTACAAGTAAGTAAATGTTGCCAGTAGCTGTATGAAGGGTATACTAATAAACTGTGTACAACTGTTCAATTGTCCCACCACATGCCTGCAAATGACAGCAGGGTAGGTACATATAATATGCATTCTTCCCAAATCATACCTCTTCATTGTATAGATATTCACTGAATGTGTAGATATTTGTCTCAGATTTGTGGTCCGTTTTACATAAATACTGGTGACATGGCAAACCACTATAGGCTGAAGTTAGAAAATAATGATAGACATACAAGTGTCAGATGTCATAGCCATCAGAAAAGCCATGCAAATGCAATACCTGCAATTTTATCACCTTTCCAAGTTTTTAAGAGCAATATCTAAAAATTGTCCATATTTATGGGCCTTTGTCCCACTCGTATGTATGGTTTTGTCCAGATCCCATGCTATAAGAGGTTGAGAGGTATGTTTCCTATACATGTCTCTCAAGTGTCACACTGTCACAGCTAGTGGTCACTGCTGCAAATAATCCTGGACACAGATAGGAAACCAGTTGATGTATGCCTGTAGTGCACTCACATAACAGCAGGTTAGGGTACCACTCCTGTGCCAGATATTTAACCCTGACATGTACGAGTCCACTCTAGTCATGTACCCAGAGTTGTCACAGTTTGCCTCATACCATTCCAGGCTGACAGCTTAATAGATATGTTTGTACTAAAGAAGCTATGGCCAGAGGTAGATGTAAAGTGAGGGCAGACCCATAGAGTATTGAGCAGTACTGTTGTACAAAATAGAAGTATAAACAGTTGTTAATGGACTTTTTGTCTCTCCCCCACCTCTCATCTGCATCAATAATTATTACTCATATACTATGGGTATGTTGTGCTCCATCCCAATGTTGGGACTTGTGTTATATTATTGTTAATATGTCTGACTGCTTGCATGTTAACATATCTTGTTCAAATAAAATGTGAAAAAACAAACTCCAGAACAGCTTAAACCAGCACACGAACTCCAGACACAGTACAATGAGACCTTTATTCAATGTTTAGCACTTTCTTCCCCTAGAAGGGACTTCCTCAGAACCCTTCTAGAGGAAGAAAGTGCTAAACATTGAATAAAGGTCTCATTGTACTGTGGCTGGAGTTCATGTGCTGCTTTAAGCATATCTTGTTCAAATACCATTGTTGGTGACCTGCTGCCATCAATCTTACTGGCATGTTGTTACAATGCATACTGTTGTTCCATTTATGCATCTTTTCTGTATGGTATGCAACTGTTTCAAATCTGTTTTATTGGGTTAATTGGATCACTCATGCATGCTGTTACAACTAATCTTGAAATGTGTTGTTCATGACTAACCAACATATTTTGTAAAACCTCAACACCATAGTGTGTTTGGGAAGGCAGATACCAGCGGATCCACCTGTCCCACCTCAAATGGCAGTGGCAGTATATATATATATATATATATATATATATATATATATATATATATATATATATATATATATATATATATATATATATATATATATATATATATATATATATATATATATATATATATATATAGTCATAACGTAGTGGAGTTAAACCTCAGAACCATACCTCTCAACCTCTTTGTGCAAGAAATCTGGCCAAAGGCTGTCCAAATGGGGGGGACAATGGACCAAAACTAGGGACCTATTTAAATATTACTCTTATAAATGTAGAATGTTGCCAAAGTGAGAGGGTTTGTTTCAGTATGCATGTTCTGAAGGATGTGAGTTCTGAAACTGAAATGTATGTCATCATTTACTGTCAGACATCCTCATATCATCACAGTGATTTACCAGGGAAATAAAAATAATGAATCTATGGAACAGACCAGAAATATGAGCAATAAATCTGAACATTCTGAAACAATCTGGCCAGTCGAGAGGTAGGCTCAAAACCCCTTAGTGCAACAAATATGGACCAAGCCTGACAAAGTTAGGGGAGAAAGCCATGAAAATAGGGACATATCTGAAATACTGTAGTAGATAAAC
The DNA here is from genome assembly GCF_019279795.1 of Protopterus annectens. NCBI lineage: Eukaryota > Metazoa > Chordata > Ceratodontiformes > Protopteridae > Protopterus > Protopterus annectens. The sequence goes on from NC_056731.1 coordinate 422,547,104, forward strand.
TGACACAGTTGCTGCAGTAACACCCTCCTGTCTGTCCTAACATATATTGACTGAAGTAGCACAAGTCCAAAACGCAATTACTTCTCACTAGTTAATGACTTAAATCCATACATCATCCCACTGATGTGTCAGAAATACACAACACTTATGGGAGCCAGGCAACACTACATCCTACAAATATCTGGACATAACATCACACTACAGAAACTACACTCAGCTGCTAAGCATGTCACTAAGCACCGTCCAAACTACAGTCAGACTGACACAACACTAACCCAAATTCTCTATTGGGAATTACACATGTATTTGCAAATATATATATCAGGCACTACAGGAATGTAATAGTACTGAAACATAGACACCAGTGTGAAAGTGCATACCCACAACCAATTCCACCACAGTCACAGTGACATACCAGTAAGCCAAATGAACAGTACAGTATAAGGACTGTGTGAACAAAAAACATCTCAACATGTTTGCCACTCACACACTACCCCTACATATACTGGCCCAATTCACAGTGTAGTATGATGCCTGACTGTTGTATGAGACATGTCTCAGTTTTCCCCTACAAACATATACAGCCGATAGACCACCAGAAACTGGACCAGCATGCACAGGCAGATAGAAAAGGAGCCATAACACATACATCTACCCCCTCCCTACACAGGCTAAATAACATTGAGACACTACACTGTTACACAATCCTGACAGTCTGTCAATAATCACCATAAATACACAGACCTCTCACCTGTTCAGAGTCCAACAGAATGTCCAGGCTTTGTCTTCATATATAAGGCCTCTTACACATAACATGTCTGGCAGTCTGATACATCACTGGGATGGTATCAGGAATGAAGGCACTAAATAATGATATACCCTACATATCACCCTCTTACTGCATGACATCTGGACAAAGCCTGACATACTTTGGGGACAGAGGCCCAAAAACAGGGGCATATGTGAAATATTGCTGTTATAAACTGAGACAGTTGCTGGTGTAAAAGGGTTTGTTGTAACATATCTTTTCTGGGGGATATGAAGTCAGAAACACAAATGGATGATACCGTTTACTGACTGCAATCCTCACAGTATGCTACTGATTTTCCAAAGACAAAAAATGTCTGAGGAACACACCAAACATGAGAGTCCAAAATAAGGCCATTCTGTAGATAGCTCTACAGTTGCAAATTATATCAACCACATAACACTGTCAGACTTAAAATCTCTCAGAAAAGCCATTTCCACACAAACCCTGTTAAACTAGCATTAATTCAACTCTATAACAGCAATACCTACATCCTGTCCCTATGTCTGGAACATTCTCCCCCAGTTTGTTGGGCTGTCTCCACAGTATTTATTGTAAGAGGTATTTCCAACTACCCTCTGTGATGCTGTTATTCACACATCTCCATGAAGTCCCCCTCACAGGCAAGGGAAAGGGGCAATGCCCACATGAAGTACTCAATTATAAGAGTGCATTGCCATGCCATTGGCTATAGGAATAATACCACAGCTGTTCTGTATGCAGTTAGCATGTGGGGGACAACAGTTGGTTCACAGGCCATCAGCTGCTCATGAGCATTACCTAGAAAAGGCAAGCTGCTGCCTATGCAAAACAGATGTATACACTACATCTAGGAGAGAGAGAGAGAGATAGAGACACATAGACAAAGAAACCAAACAACACATATTGGAATAAAACCAACCATACTTGTGAAAAAAAGATATGTCAAACAAGTAAGCATGTAATAGAATACAGTAGGGAATATGTAATAAAGGGAAATAGGAAGTTCAACAAATATGTCTCAACAAGACTTGCTGTACTGATATATTGCTGATCAGAACCTATGGCCATAGCAACTGGGTCAGTCTGCAGTGACATAGATCACAGCTCAGACCCCTGAGTCACCCCAGGAAAGGATGGCTCACATATGACTACTACTGGAGTGTGTGTTAAACAGTACTGACTGTGACACTGCTAGGCCAGCTACTGGGATGTTGTAGATATCCATATGTTAATTGTGAATACAACTATGAGATACATGTTTGTCTCAGAAATGTGAGAGACCCATACATGATATTTGCATAGAAAAATACTGTTGCAGATGTGTGTGTTGAACTGCATGTGATATACTGAGCTCATACCATTCAACTGTCCAGTGTGATGCACACTGACCATATGTGTGCCTTATATTTGTAATCATTTACTCATAGAGTTGTGTTATGCCTGGTAAATCACTGGCAACCTGTGAAGACTGACATTACAACATCTCCTTCTCTTTCTTTTGGCTGTTCCCATTAGAGGTCACCACAGCGGATCATCTGTCAACATTTCTTCCTGTCCTCTGCATCTTGCTCTGTCACACCAACCACCTGCATGTCCTCTAACATCACATTCATATACCTTTTCTTAGGCCTTCCTCTTTTCCTCTTACCTGACAGCTTCACCATTACCATCATTTTCCAAATATACTCAGCGTCTCTCCTAAGCACATGTCCAAACCAACATAATCCAGCTACTCTCTGGCTTTGTCTTCAAACCGTCCAATCTGGGCAAACTCTCTAACATACATATCCCTAATCCTGTCCACCCTCATCACACCCAGTGCATATCTTAACATCTTTAACTCTGCCACATCTAGCTGTAACTCCTGCCTTTTTGCCAGTGCCACTGTCTCCAACCCATATAACATAGCTGGACTCACTACCATCTTGTAGACCTTCACTCTCACTCTTAAAGGTACTTATCTGTCACAAATCAATCCCGACACTCTTCTTCACCCTCCCCATCCTGCCTGCACTCTCTTCTTCACCTCTTGCCCACACTCATCATTACTCTGAACTGTTGATCCCAAGTATTTAAACCATCCACCTTTGCAAACTCTACTCCATACATCTTCACCATTCCTCTATCCTCTCTCCCATTCACACACATATATTCTGTCTTAGTCCTGCTGACCATCATTCTACCCCTCTCTAGAGCATCTCTCCATCTCTCCAGGGTCTCCTCAACCTGTTCCCTACCCTCACTACAGATCACAATTTCATCTGCAAACATCACAGTCATTGGGGGCTCCTGTCTGATCTTGTCTGTCAACCTGTTCATCACCACTGCAAATAAGAAAGGGCTCAGAGCTGAACCCTGATGTAATCCCACCTCTATGGTAAATGCATCTGTCACTTCCACTGCAGAACTCAGCACTGCCACACTACCTTTGTACATATCCTGTAGCACTCCTTCAGATTCCTCCACCACTCCTGACCTCCTCATACAATACCACAACTCCTCTCTAGGCACCCTGTCATATGCTTTCTCTAAGTCCACAAAAACACAATGCAACTCCTTCTACCCTTCTCCATGCTTTTCCATCAACACACTCAGAGCAAACATCGCATCTGTACTGCTCTTTTCTGGCATGAAACCATACTGCTGATCACTAATCCTCACTTCCCTTCTTCACCTATTTCCACTACTCTTTCTCATAACTTCATGCTGTGACTTATTAATGTTATCTCTTTGTAGTTACTACAGCTCTGCACACCACACTTATTCTTATAATCGGTACCCAAACACTTTTTCTTCACCCCTCATGCAGCCTCTCACTTTCTAAGATTACATTAAACATTCTGGTTAAAAAGTCCACTGCTATTTCTCTTAAACACCTCTATGCTTCCACAGGTATGTTATCTGGACCAATAGCCTTTGCATTCTTAATAAACTTCATAGCTATCCTTACTTTCTCCTTGCTAATCCGTTGCACTTCCTGATTCACCATACCCACATCATCCAACCTTCTCTTTCTCTCATTCTCTTCATTCAACAGCCCCTCAAAGTACTCCTTCCATCTGCTCAACACACTCTCCTCGCTTGTGAGTACATTTCTCTCTTTATCCTTTATAAACCTTATCTGTTGCACATCCTTCCTAGCTCAGTCCCTCTGTCTAGCCAATCAGTACAGGTCCTATTCTCCATCCTTAGTGTCCAACCTTTCATACAACCCTTCATATGCCTCATCCTTAGCCTTTGCCACTTCTCTCTATGCCATGCACCTTATCTGCTTATACTCCTGTCTACTTTCTTTATCTCTCTGAAAATCCCACTTTTTTTTGCCAACCTCTTTCTCTGTATACTCCCCTGTACTTCCTCATTCCACAATCAGATCTCCTTGTCCTCCTTTCTCTGTCCAGATGTCACAGCAAGCACCTTTCTAGTCATCTCCCTTACTAGTTGTGCTTTAGTTACCCAGATATGCAGTAACTCTTCACTGCCACCCACTGCCTGTTTTAACTCTTCCCTGAACTCAAGCTCACAATCACCCTTTTTCAGGTTCCACCATTTGATCCTGGGTGCTGCCCTCACACTCCTTCTCCTCCTCTTCTTGATCACCAACATCATCCCACAGACCAACCTTCCATGCTGCCTAACTATACTTTCCCCTGTCACCAATTTATAGTCTCCAATCTCCTTCAAACAGGCCCTCCTGTATAGGAGATAATCCACCTGTGTACATCTTCCTCCACTCTTGTATGTCACCCTATTATGCTCCTCATGTCCATCCTTTTTGCAAACTCCACCATCTCACCTTCTGAATTCCTTTGCTTAACACCATACCTACACATCACTTCAGCATCCCCTCTGTTCCCTTCACCATCATGCCCATTGAAATCTGCTCCAATCACCACTCTCTCACCCTTGGGTACAGTCATCACCACTTCATCCAACTCACTCCAAAAGTTTTCTGTCTCATCCGTCGCACATGCAACTAGTGGAGCATATGCACTAACAACAGTCATCATTACTCTATCAATTTCCAGCTTCATTAACATCACTCTATCCGACACTCTTTTCACCTCCAAAAACACTCTTGCCATATTGTTCCTTCAGGATAACCCCTACACCATTTCTCTTCCAACCACACCATGATAGAATACATACATCTAGCCTTATGCCCCTTCCATCTGGTCTCTTGCACACACAATGTATCAACCTTCCTTCTGTCCATATATCAGCTAGCTCTGTCCCCATACCAGTCATACTGCAAATATTAAATGTTCCTACCCTCACTAACACACTCCTAGCCTTTCTCCACTCTTCCTGCCATATGAGTGTCAGACATCCTCCAGGGTATGTCTGTGAATGCAAAGGCTACTGTGCCATCAAATGACTTAAGTGTGATACAGCAATATTAAGAAAGTATCACTAGTTTTGGCCCATCACCCTCCAAGTATGTGTGGCATCCTCCAGATGTCCTGCTCTAACAGGTTGACAGGAATGACTGAGCAGCAAGAGTGTAAATGCAGTGTGTCATACTGACATAGAACAGAAATGTGTATCAGGTATTACCTGAGCACATCTATGTATGAGTAGGTGTACCTGGCTGCCTCATAACAGACATGGGATGCAAAATGTCAGGTAAATAAACTGTACATGTTGTACTCATGTGTAATCTCAGTTTCTGCGCATCCAACAGAGTTAAATTTCTACAGCTACTGGTTGTTGCATTGCCCTGAGATAGACATGGGTACTAGAATAAGCACGATTATCAGATTGAAATTTCAGAGGTATCCAACTGTGTTATGACCTTGTGTCCATGCCTACTACAAACAGCCATATGACCACTGACATAGCTGTATGGACTCAGCAATACCTTACCTGTAAATCCTTTCTCCACCAAAGTAGAGTAATCCCCTTTCCTGGACAGCAGAAATACACAAACCACATAATTGGTGGCTATATTGGCTGTCAGGTCAGAGTAGGAGCAAGCACCAACTTGACCTAGTCAACCTTTGTCTGAATGAGCATATAAGGTCACAGGTGGATTACTGTAAGGCTAACTATGAGTACAAATTGGACACATCCACCAAGGGCAATCACAAGGTCATCTTCACATATGTCTGCAATCTCAGATGTAACAAAATGGTATATCCTTTGCATACATACAGTAAAGACTGACATAGGGGATGTGCGTACAGTAACACAAACACAGTTGGCAATGGCAGATTCATAAACCTACATATCCACTTTAATATACTATAGTGCTACATGCACATGATATGCCCCACATAGATTATATGCATGGGACATAACCCACTACCTCTTACATGTAATGTGAATGCCTTCATGGATGGTGAGATAATTCACCAGAAATAGCAACTTGAGTCATCTATTGCTCCTACAAGCCTGGACAAGTGATAGGGTAGCAGATGTTGTATCAGCATGATGTTTCAGTCAGGTATGATATCTGATGCTGGCATGTGTGTCACTACACTAACTCTGACCTATTCAGCAACAATATCACATACATGACCATTGTTAGGGGACACAGACCACATATGGGTTGCAAACTTCCAGATACTCCATAGACATCTGTACAGATGACTAGAATGGCCTGTATAACAGTTTAACATGCTGCATGTGAGGCAGATGCCATTAACATGCTATATAAAGTAATACCATTGGGAGGTGGTAAACAGGGGTGGATGGTGCACACATCAAAATGGTATAACCCACACAGGATATGATTCTCACCCGAACACACACACACACACACACACACACACACACACACACACACACACACACACACACACACACAGTTGCCAGTATTGAGATTAGAACTCCTACCTATCTAGTTATGTGTACGATAGTGTTACACAGTTATTAGATGCACCACGCAGCTTGTATGAATTCACTTTGTCTCGAGGTACTTCTAAGGTGAATGACATCAGCAGGCCTTGTAAAATACGGTGATGGGAAATGTACAGGGGTGGTACACAACTCAAAATGGTATAACCCACACATGGTATGGCTCTCAACCCAAACACACACACACACACACACACACACACACACACACACACACACACACACACACACACACACACACACACACACACACACACACACATAGTTGCCAATAGTGAGATTAGAATCCCTACCTATCTAATTATTTGTACTATAGTGTTACTTAGTTATAGCATGTGCTACAGTGCTTATAGGGGTGATAGGTGTCCAATGGTGCTTCTAAAGTGAATGACAGCAGCAGGTCTTGTGAAGTAGGACAATGGGAACTGTACTGAGTGTGAACAGTCTCCTAATACCTAGACATACGGACACACACACACACACACACACACACACACACACACACACACACACACACACACACACACACATGCAGGTGATGTGATATTACAAACCCAACCTCAGTACTATTACGCAATGGGGCTCACTTTTTATGCTGACATGTGCAACTGTTTACAGCTGGTATGCCACTGTCCACAGCAGGACATCACTGTATGCCATTCAATGTATCCGGATGTGACTTACTCTGTCTGTGTCCCGCTGTGTCTCTCTCTCTCTCTATCACTGTCTGTCTCTCACTTCCCCACATCTATGTGTGTGTATATGCTTGACATATGTTATCTGTTGCCCATATATATGTGTGAGTATCTCATGCAACAGATGCATATATATAAAATATGAGCCACCTACAGTTAGCTGAGGGTAATCCTGTCTGATGTGTGTGTGTGGGGACAGTTAAGGTGTACATAACTGTCTGTATGTACAGATATATATATATATATATGTATATATGTATATATATATATATATATATATATATATATATATATATATATATATATATACACACACACACACACACACACACACACACACACACACACACACACACACACACACACACACGATACAGTCATATATTCCGATGTGGGTTCCAACATGTCCTGTGATTCTTTAAGTGTAGGACCATGCCCAGTGTGACCTTCTATAGTTAGAATTGGATTCCATTAAAGAGATAAGTGTACTCCAGTCCAGGGTTTTGTGTGCTACAGCCATGCCTCTCAGGAGTACACAGGACTTTCCTCAGGGTACTGAGTTTGTTTAGCAGACATTTTCTGACATATCGGTAGTTTGACACTGCAATGTATTTTGTCATTACCTAGTGCCAGACATCCTCAGATCATCACTGTGCTTTGCCAGGGGAATAGTAGTTGTATGATGCATACACCAATATTATGAGGGCAGCTATGTACATTCTTGCCCAACAAGGCCATTTGTGAGGTGTGGCTACAGCCAGTTGAGTGATGATGCACTATGTAAACAGTCCAGCAACCTGGTGATATACTTGCTGGGGATCTCCTGCTTGTGTGGTATCTTTCTAACCTGAGATGTCATATCCTTGTGTGGCCATACCTTTCACCTGCACATGTTTTGGCAGGTTGTCCAGGTGTTTTGCTAGAGGTTTCATCCTGTCTATGTAAACTTGTGTTTTTTTAAGGCAACTTAGTTACATGTAATTGAAGAGTGATGTTACAAAATAATGACTACTGTTTCAGACTACATAACCTTAAGACAATTCCTGCTACTGAAAAAAACTCTCACCCTACCAACTTTCTCAGTATGTAAGGGCAATATTTACAGTACATGCCTATCATTGTGCCTTTTTTCCACATTTATTTCTGCCCTTGTCCAGACATCTTGCTGTCAGAGGTTGGGAGTTATGGGTGTGGGTAGAGAGTGCATTCTACTATGCAGGCATGTCCATTATATGTAAAAGCAAATATAAGAAAAAAGGATTATTGAGAATAACCACTGGCAACAGCACCAAAAAGCACTTATGTTCACAAAAGCCTTGACACCTCAGCTACACATCCTTCAAGATGTCTATTATATGTGTAGTATATTCCACAACGCACTGTGACTTCCAGGTATGTCAGTGGCAGAACAGTGGGTGTCACTGACATACATAACAGTTGGCACTGCAGTTATTTGCACATGGCCCTGTCAAAGACAGCATTGTACCTACTGCACAATAGGATGACTGACAGGAGAACGTGCTGGCCAGATCCTGACAATATTAACCAGACATACGCATAGCTCATTGACCCTTGCATATTGTGGACAGGCAACATGTTTTCATATGTATTGGTACAACCCTGCCAATGTGTGTTATGCTGCTATTTCCCTGCAAACATACATGTTACTGCATTTCTGTGGGTATATGTGAGGGCACACCTGTCAACTGTGCACATTTGCACAGACTGTGCTGATATTTGCTTTACATTTTGGTTCCATTTACCATACTATTGTGCCCTGTCTTGGGGACTAGAGGCATATCAGTAAAGAGCACAGGTCAGATTGTAATGGCATACATTTGAGTTTCAGACTTCTTACCCTTCATAGCCTTACTGCAACTGCGAGTCCTTGTGTGCTATCACTGTGTGAATCTGTAGGGGGGGGTAATTCAACTTTGCCACCATTTATGTGCCTTTACCAGACATTTCTCTCTCGTTTTCTGCAGCAGACTTTTGTGTGTGTGTGTGTGTGTGTGTGTGTGTGTGTGTGTGTGTGTGTGTGTGTGTGTGTGTGTGTGTGAGGGGTGTGTATGGGACCCCCACACTGACACTGACATCCATGCCTGTGACCTATGACCCCCCCCAGTTAGTTGTCCCCACACATGTACTGCAGTGAGATTTGCCAAATTGGGTACTACTGCATAGTGTGTGGAGGCCAGTTTTGGCCAGACATTTCCTGGTGTGCCACACAGCTGTCGTTGTGTGCTGGTATCACAGTAGGCCACCCTATTCCCTTGCATGTATGCAGCATTACCATAGATATGCTAGCAAAACATCCTAATTTAGTCATTTATTGTTAAGAAGACTGACTTACCTTGTGCCTGCAGCAGTTGTGAGGATGGTGCTTGAGGGCTGCCTATGTTGAATGCACACAGTATACTGCCTATACATGGTGAGTTACAGGTAATGTGATGTGTGTCATCTATTTTACTCTGTGTGCAAGTCAGAGAGAGGTGTCAGTCCCTGAAGTCCCTACACTGTTAGTGTGTGTGCTATGCATTTCCTCTTTGCCAAGGCCTGAGCGTGCTGGCCATGCTTCCATCTGCCTACAGGAGCAGGCTCAGGGGCCTCCTCCACTGATTCCCTCTGTGCCTGTGGGGACCTTTCCAATGGTGGTGGGCTATGTGGCCCTTCCCCATGTTGTTCCTGCTGCATCTGTTTCCACAGGATTATATTGTGTAGCATGGCACATACCATGAACATGTCTGCACATGTGGCTGAAGAGTACTGCAAGGCTCTATCAGATATGTCAAGGCAGCAGAACCGTGACTTGAGCATTCCAAACACACACTCTATAATGATCCTGGTTTCTGTGTTTGCCTCATTATGGCATTCTTGTGTGGGTGTGTGTGCAGTTCTGATGGGTGTCATCTTTCATGGCTCCAGTGCATAGCCAGCATTCCCCACTAGATGGCCATATGGGATGCCCCCACTGGCAAATGCATGGTACAGCTGTGATGAATGCTAGATGTGAGAGTCGTGATAGCTTCCAGGGCTGCCAGCACACACATTCATGATAATGCCCTGGGCATTGCACACGACCTGGCAGTTGATGGTGGAGAATCCCTTGTGGTTTATGTAGACCCTACCCTATCCACTGGGTGGTGCTTTGATGTGGATGTGCGTACATTCTATCGTACCCAGTACCTATGGGTATTCTGCTACATGGTGGAAGAGAGGCACATATTGCTGGTCCTCTCCTCACAGGTGCTGAGGAAGTAAATGTGCTCACCAGCATGTGGTATCATGGCATCCAGGAACTGGTGTAGTACCCTGGATGGAGATGCCTGTGAGCCCCCCATGATGTCCCCAGTAGGTCTTTGGAAAGTACCTGTAGCTAGAATTCTTAAGGCTACATATACCTTGGTATCCACTGGGATGGGTTCTCCACTGTTGGCTCTAGGTCTGAATTGAGGCTGGCACAGCTCAGTGATTTGCTAAAGCATATCTCTGTCCACCCTGTAGCACTTTACTGTCACCAGATCATGTAGCCCCTGGTAAGTTACCCTGAGTCTGAACACTCTTCTCCTCCTTGGTCTGTGGTGGTTGTCAGCATTATCCTCCTCTCTGCCCTCAGCCTCTAGCATATACTGATGAATCAAAGCAATGGCAGCCCTTAACATTTTTCAGTTGAAATCCCCCCATATGTGTACACCAATGGTGCAGAGTTTGTGAAAAAAAACAGACTGTAAGGTATTTCCATAGTTTATACTGTTGTGCTGCAGATGCTGCCTATATGACAGGCTGACTATGATGCATTCCACCTGCTAGCTATGTAATTTGTTCTTGATTGCCTTTATTCTGCTATTTTCCTTTTTTACCTTTTTCCCTTCCTATTTCTGCCCCTTTTAAGCCCCAAGGCATGCTGCACAAACCCGGTGCCCAAATAGGTTCATAGGTTGGTACAAGGCTATTGGCCGTAGGACCTGTATAAGCCTAGCCATAAAAATTGCCTGGATATTTCTTCCCACAATATTTACTTCCCTGGACCCTTGTCTGGCAGGGTGACTGACGTGATCCTTGGGGTAAATTTCCTATCTCCCATCCAGTTTTTAAGGTTCCTTTTGAAGAGAGCCAAGGAGGCGCTTTGCTTGACATGTATGGGCAGTCTGTTCGGAGTATGGGGAGTCTCTGGGTCAGGAATCTATTCCTCCAGCATGTTTTGTTCATTGTGATGAAGAGGTTTAGGTCCCTGGAGTGTGTAGCTCTGATGGATTGGGATTTCTTTAAGTGTAGCATGTCCAGCAGCTCTGGGTTTGACATGGCCTTGTATGTTAAGCAGAGATCACCTCTGAGTAGACGATATGTGATAGAGTATAGCTGGAGTTTTTTTAGTTGGTCAGCATAGGGCATCTGCTTTAGGCCTGTGATTCTTTTAGTGAGGTGCTTCTGCGGCCTTTCCAGTTGTTGCAGATGTCTTGTGAGGTACATACCAAATGGGGTGTTGTACTCTATGATGGGTCTAATGAGGGATGAGTACAGTGGGACTATGACCTCCTTTTTTTCTGGATGAAAAGCCCTTAGTGATGAGGTGTGCCACATAGAAGGATTTTCTGACTGTTCTGGCGATGTAGTTATCGAAGGTAAGACCACTGTCCACCTGTGTTCCTAAGTCTCTTATCACACTTTCGGTGTTTAGTGTACTGCCACCTATGTGGTAATTCATGGGTGCATGTTTTTTCCTGAATGGAATAACTATACACTTCTTGGCACTGAGCTTGAGCCCATGGCTCTGGCACCAAGCATCTGTTTCTGTAAGGCCCTTTTGTAGAATATCCACATCATTTGGGGATTCAATAATGGCTCCCAGTTTGCAGTCATCTGCAAACTTTGTTAGTCAGAGTCCCTTAGGGTTGGCCTTTACTTCAGAGAAGTAGATGCCAAACAAGAGCAGTCCCAGGACTGAACCTTGAGATACTCCACTTGTCACTTGTCTGGAGCTGGATTTGGATTCGGCTACTTTTACAGTGTGGTTTCTGTCAGTAAGCCAGTTGGCAACCCATCAAGTAACATAGGGATTTATGCCCAGCTTAGTAAGTTTATCTATGATTCCAGAGTGGGAGATGGTGTCAAAGGCCTTGGCGAGGTCCAGATAGGCAGTGGACCACCTTACCCTTGTTCACTGCTCTGGAGACTGATTCGAAGAAGTCAGTCAGGTTCAGGAGGCCCTTCATGAACCCAAACTGGGTGGGGTCCAGTGTTTGAAGGTTGCCAGTGTCTTTGTTTATAAGTTCCATGATAATACATCCCATGGCCTTGCAGATCAGGCTCTTCAGACTGATGGGACGGTAGTTCCCAGGACCCGAGGTGGATCCCCCCTTGTGGAGTGTGATAACTGTAGCTGTGCACCACTCAGTGGGCACGAAGCCTAAAGTGAGGCTATGATTAAACATGACACTTAGGTGAGGTGCCAGTTCATTTTGTAGTTCATGTAGTACACACCCGGGATGTTGTCTGGTCCCATGGATGCTGTATTCTTAGCTTTGGAGAGTACGGTTTGTACCTGTGTGGCCATGATTACTTGAATTTGGCAATCTTTTGGTATTAAGATGGGCCCTTTTTGGGGTGAGAAACCTAGTGGACATGTCAGAGGCAGTTGCCAAGGACCTGGGTGAGGGGACATCAGGGCATACAACCCCCTGGACTTAGGCAAGCCATGTGACTCTATCCCCCACTCAGACATTACTGACAAAAGCACCTAATTAGGCATTCATGGTAATATCATTACAGGGGTCATTAAGTGGCTCACTGATGGAACACATACTCAAAATAGGGGAATCCACCTCCAATAGCTGATCTGTAACCAGCAGTGTTCAACAGGGCTCAGTCCTGGGTCCTGTACTGCTTTGAATCCATTTAACCACAATACAAGCAAAAACTGAATGTCTGTGCTGACAGTGTTGGCTAATGCCTGCAAACTGTGAGCGGCCATAGAATCTATGAGTTATGTCAATATCCTACAAGAGGGTATTGATGAACAAATGCCTGCTGACATACTAATGGCTGTAAACTGCATGCAAATATATGTGTTTTATAATTTTCATCAGTAACACCTATGTTCCTAGTAAGTAGCACATCAGTAGCAACATGTGATGTACATACTCAGGGGTGATAAACCTGGTCACACAGGCCTAGCCATATAGGTTTGCACCTAGTGTATCTGAGATCACTATGTCTCTCCAGTGGTAAGACAGGCATCATATGTCATAACCGAGGGCACAGTCATCCGAAACTGGCATACTCATAACCTCCATGTACTCTTCCCTCAGCATGCCAATATTTGATTGCAATGGTCATTTGGTAATGTACCTTTCCAAGCACTACTGGCAATTGCACACGACAGAATGGTCCTCCCCAAGGGAACTTCACATCTTCAGTATCTGTTCAATGGGGATCATCTGTAATCACTGTCATTGCACCTGTGGCATATAGACTACTCAGAGGTGATTTCTGCCTTGCATATGGGGCAATGTGTGACCCTGCTTGACTGGAAATTCTGCATATCTGTATGTGGCATGGTACACAGATAACTCACTGTAAGAACATTAACCTGGTATGTGACATTAGCAATATATGCTGGTGGGATAGATGTGTCTAGCAGACTTTAACACACCTTTGAAACAGAAACCTGCCTAATAGCAAACAGAGCACCACATTGGACCTCATCAGATGCCATCCTTCTATTTCCAGTTTTTTTTTTTATTTTAGACCAAGTGCGTGCCATGCATACACATTTAGTTAATGTAAACACAAAAAAATGGCCCTCCCTGGATGCGAACATGCTCTTCATTTCATGGAATAAGTCAATACAGCCTCAGATACACCCCCTTGCATAGCTGTACTTAGCTAAGCTTATCTGGGTGTCATAGGGCTCCAATGTGCTTACACCATGCATGACACACCCCTTTTTCATGTCTGTTGCTCCTCCTACTTTCATGATCTTGTTATAGCACCTACGCAGTTAGGTGCAGTTTGGCACTTAGAAGATTTTTGTGATTCAGTAAATTTCCCCTCATTTGCATACCCCACTGCCTTAGCCCATAGTTACTGCACTATCCCAGAGCCTTTCCCCTTAACAACCATTGTTCCCTGGTATTGTTTTGGTTCTGCATGCCACAGACTATAATGGCAAAATGCAGATTTCCCTTAAAATTGAGTTTTCACATTTTTTTGACGCAATCCTGTTTAAACACCGCTGCCCTATGCTTAAACAGCCGTTACCAGCCAAAAAAAATAGCTTTTATTTTTATGAAAATGAAACACTTTTCCATGCCAATGGCCAAAGGCTAAAGATTATAATACATGCTTTTTTTTGAGCTGTCATGCCTCCATTTTCATTTTTGCAGAAATGTATTCAGCTAGTAGCCAGATACATTTCTGCAACTAACACTGTTCTTGCACTGATGCCTGCCTGCTTGCTCAATAACTAATTCACCTCATTTGCATGGTTTTCACTAGCAAATGAGGTAATTAGCATTATGCAGTGGTGTTCATGCAGGAATAGTGTAGGCAGGCTCATGTATGTCAAAAAGAGTGGTTTACTGGATTGCTCAGTGACCATATTCCATGCAGGAATGGCTACATTGTTCCTGCATGGAGAAATTAGTTTATTGAATCCTGTGGGGAGTCAAATGAATGGGTGTATGAGTAAGTGTGTGTAGTCATCTTGGGATTAGTGCTTCTGTTTTGTCCTGGTGAGAGAAGGAGTACAGGGACATTATTTCCTGGAGACTGCTGATCACCAGAAAGCCTAATAGCTGTTTTATAGGTTCATAGGTGTGTACTAGGGTAACAGCCCTGGAGCCTATATAAGCCTAGCCCAAGAAGATTCCCTGGCATTATGCCACCCAAAGTTAGTTCCCAGTGCCCCTGTCAAGCAAGACCACTGAAGTGATCCGCAGGATGAACTTCCTATTGCCCACCCACTCGTCAAGATTTATCTTAAAGAAGGCCAGTGAAGTGCTCTGCTTGATGTGAATGGGAAGTTTGTTCCAGAGTACGGGAAGTCTCTGGGTTAGGAACCTGTCCCTTCAGCATGTTCTGTTTATTGTGATAATGAGGTTATGCTCTCTGGAGCGTGTGGCACGGGGGGGGGGGGGGGGATTGGGATTTCTTTAGGTGTAGCATATCTAATAGCTATGGGTCAGGCATGGCTTTGTAAATCAAGCAGAGATCGCCTCTAAGTAGGCGATAAGAGACAGTATAGCTGGAGTTTTTTGAGTCTCTCTGTATAGGGCATGTGTCTAAGGCCTAAGATCCTCTTTGTGAGGTATTTTTGTGGCCTATCCAGTTGTTGTAGGTGTCTAGTGAGGTACATACCAAATGGGGCATTGTATTCTCTAATAGGTCTAATGAGGGATGAGTAGAGAGGGATTATGACCGCTTTCTTCCTGGATGAGAAACTTTGTAATGAGATGTGCCACATAAAAGGACTTTCTGACTACAGTGGCAATGTGGTTATCAAAGGAGAGATTACTGTCATCCTGTATTCCCAGGTCTCTTATCACACCTTTGGTGTTTAGTGGACTACCACCTATGTGGTAGTTCATGGGCACCAAATTTTTCTCAAAGAGAATGACAATGTAATTTTTGGCATTGAGCTTAAGGCCGTGGTTCTGGCACCAGTCATTATTGTCAGTGAAGTCTTTTTGTAGAATGTCTACATCAGTTGGAGAATCAATAATGGCTCCCAGTTTGCAATCATCTATGAACTTGGTCAGCCAGAGTCCCTTTGTGTTGGCTTGAACATCAGAGAGGTAGATGCCAAACAGGAGAGAATCTAGGACCAATCCTTGTGGGACACCACATGTAACTGGTCGGTAGTCAGATTTGGAGTCCGCTACTTTCATGGTGTACATTCTATCAGTGAGCTAGTTGGCAACCCATCTTACTACATAGGGGTTTATGCCTAGTTTAGTGAGTCTATCTATGATTCCTGAGTGAGGGATGGTGTTGAAGGCCTTGGCAAGATCTAGGTAGGCTGTATGAACTACCTTGCCCTCATCCACAGCTCTGGTGGCAGACTTGAAGAAGTCTATCAGGTTGAGCAGGCATGATCTACCTTTCACAAACCCATACTGCATGGGGTTCAGACTTTGGATATTCCCTATGACCTTATTTATAAGGTCCAAGATGAAATAGCCTTACATATCAGACTCATCAGGCTAATGGGGTGATAGTTTCCAGGGTCTGTAGTCACTCCCCTTTTGTGGAGTGGGATGACTGTAGCAGTGCACCATTCAATAGGCACAAAGCCTGAAATGAGGCTATGATTGAACAGGGTACTCAGGTGTGGTGCCAGTTAATTTTGTAATTCATGTAGAACACAGCCAGGGATATTATCAGGTTCCATGGAAGCTGTATTCTTGGCTTTGGACAGTGCGTTTTTTACCTGAGTAGCCGTGATAATAGGGACTTGGCATTCCTCAGGTATTGTGATAGGCCCTTTAGGGGGTGAAAAGGGGGTAAAGTTTGCACTGAGCCTGTCAGCCAATATGTTGGCAATATCAGTTGGTTCTGTATATGTATTGCCATTGTGCTGTAACTTGGAGCAGATCTGTGTATTGCCATGTAGATTCTTGACATAACTTTAGAATGCTTTGTGGTTGTCTTTAGAATCTGCAACAATTTTATTTTCATAGCTAGCTTTAGAGGATTTGATGATGGATCTCAGTTTTTGCTGAGGCTAACAAATGAGTTTTTCAGTCTTGGGACGACTTCACCTTTTTCTGCAACAGTTTTTTCCTTCTGTTGTAGAGTTTGTTTATGGTGGGGGACCACCAGATTGGTTTCCTTTTTCTGGAGGAGAGCATCTTGGTTCTGTTTGGTATGGCCCATTCCATGCACTTGTGTATGTGGTGATACAGTGCATTAGTGTATGATTCAGTAGTCATCCACCTATTTTCCATTTGCATGGGTGTCGTGAAGTTAGCCACCTCTGTTTTTAGAAGCCCAAAATTGGCTTTGGAGAAGTTTTTTACAGTGGTTTTCTTTGGGGGGGGGGGGGTGAGGGTGGGATGTGGATATCCATGGTGATTAGCTTGTGTTCAGATCTGACCAGGGAGGAGTTGATTACTGGTGTAGAGCAATGGTCACCCATGTTAGTAATGACCAGGTCAAGGATGTTTCTACCCCTGATGGAGGTAAGAATGAGTTGGTCCAGGGCATTGGAATTAATGAATTCCAGAAAACGTTGAGCACGTGTGTTGGTACATGAGTAATGTTAATGGAGGGGTAGTTAAGGTGTCCAAGTATAAGGGTACTGGGTTGTACCCTAATATTTTCCAGTGTGTTTAGGAATCTGGAGTGAGAGTCTTGGGACATGGTGGGGGATCTATAGCAGGCTACAACCTGGATTACAGTTTTACCCAGTGTTAGTTGTACCTGAAGTACCTCTGATACATTATGTTGGGCTACTAGTCTGGAAGCAAAGGAGCATTATATCCCAAAAGAGTGAAGCTGTGGTGAGCCCAGTATTAGCAGTAGCCAGGCAGTAGCCATTCATGCGACTCCCCTCTTTTCATCATTCTTGAGAAGCTAATTCTTTCTTTTCAGCAAGTACTGCTTGATTTGTTTCTAACTTCAGAATATCTGCCTAAATACTTCATCCTTAAATTTTCTAGGTCTATGTATTAGTTTCCCGTCAAGTGTTTGGCAGTGCTCTGTACAGACTCAGACACCTTGAGTGACATTTTCCAGTCAAAGCACAATTGAAATTTCTCCAATACCTAGTTGCATACAGGACAACTAGTTTGTAGTGACAAGCTGGATACTCCTGACAGTGATTGATATTCTCACTCCAACTGTCTAATCAATAAAAAAGGGTCTGTTGCCAGGGATATGAACTTTCTTACTGTCTCCCTTGCTGTCTTGGTGGATATGGGCATCCTGAGGCGATGTAGAAATTGTCTCATGTTTACTGACAACTAGCTAATTCTCAAACAAACCGATATGCTATATGAGAGATGTATTTACACAATGTCACTGGAGGCAAAGCTCTCACATAAAAGTACTTCTGATGTCAATAAGGTTGCCAGTAGTACACATGCTGCACCCATCACACAAAATTCAAAGCAGACATATAGACCCACATATGCTGAGGCAGTTACATGTAACTTTCCTAAACCACAAAGACCTCCTAGATAAAGTACACATAGCAAATAGCCTCAGCAGCTCCAAATGCACTCATTCAAAACAACACCCATGTCAACACATAGAGCTACATTTCATGGAGCCTCTACCATAAGGCTAGTCAATACACAATCCAACATTCTAGTCATGGGAGAGTCCATGATGAGACACACTGATGTCCCTCTCACCAGGATGAGTAAAGAGAAAGTTACGATCAGTTGCTTATCAGGGGCTAGGATCCATCACATTACGCATGCAATCAGGTCATTGGACCATAATTACCAATATGACTCAGTCATAGTCCATGTGGGAGTAAATCACCTGAGACATAGCTCTTTAGACTATATGAAGAGAGACATCATGGAGCTTTCAGAATATGTGTCTCAAGCTCGTATGAGCCTAGCATTGAGCAGCATTTTACCTTCTCCAAGGACGATGCCACAATATGAATTGAAGATGATTGACTTTAATAACTGTCTTAGTTTCTGGTGTCATTCTAAGGGGGTGCAATATTTGTCAGCATGGAAGGAAATGGTCAACAGACCACACTGCTTTGCCTGAAATGGTCTGCACGTCTCCCGTCTAGGCTTTTGGATAATAGCTAAACCATTGTCTTCCCCCCCCATAGTGCTTTGTTTAGGCAATGCCAAACTGAAAGTACCTTTGACATAGCAAATCAAAACCAAGAAAATCTAAAGGTATTTCTGCTCAATGTTAGGAGTCTAAATAAAAAACTCCACACCCTTCAAGCTCTCCTTACCCTAGAGAATACTGATGTCTGTGTGGCCACTGAGACATAGTTTAAAGCCACAGAGAGCACAACAGCAGTGCAAGTTTATAATGCCTTCCACACATTAGGCCAGCTGCTACACAGACAGGGACAAAAAAGTGAAGGTGTCTCTATTTACATCAAAAGTAAATATACTTCAAGGCTGGTCAAACAGGACAATGCACTTGAGCTGTTCCATGTTCAAATCACTATAGGTAAAATCCAATATCACTTCCTTGCAAGCTATAGGTCCCGTTCTATGACCCAGGAAACCCATACCATGCATTTAAACTTATTAGAAACACTGACCATCCAACTCAATACTATATTCATAGGTGACTTTAATTACCCCACTATTAACTGGGAATCGTATATGACAACAAACGTACATGCACAGATAGAGCTTCCTGTATTTTGTAAACACAAACTCCCTGGATCACCAACCAGGGATGCAATCATACTGGATCTGGTCCTCACAATTATGGGAGACTGCTACACACCCCCTACTGTAATGCCTTTCCTGGTAAGGTCAGATCACAAAATGGTCTCCTTTGAAGTAAAAATAAAACCTGGACCCCCAGCTAACCCGGGAATATTCAGGAACTATTCTAAGGCTAACCTCCTGCTATTAAGTGAGAACCTGACAAAATGTCAAGTCCCCATAAATACTGAGAACACTTCTGCCTATAGAGAACTGTTCACAGACACCCTGTACAAGCATGTTAATAGCTGTATAGTGGTAGCTGCACCCACCAAGAAGAAGTACAGAACTAACTAAAAAAAAGCCACGTTGGTGGAATCACAAAATCAAGCAGCTGTATAACATGAGGAAGAAAATCATAGCAAAAATTAGGAGGTGCACCACCCAGCAGAATAAAAGCACTCTCATCAAACTAAACAAACAACTCAGAGGACAAATAAAGTCTACCCAAGCCAACTCTGAGGTAAGTTTGGCCTCCCAGGCCAAGGAGAACCACAAAGCATGCTTTAGTTATGTCTACAACCTCAAAGGCAATACACAATTGTGTGCAGAGCTCACTGTAAATGGAGCCACCGATACTGAGCCAGAAGATATAGCAAATCTCCTGGCTGACAAATTCAGCTCCAACCTATCCCTCTCTCCCCCTCAATCTTCCCTCAGGAAACATCATCAAATATAACTCCCCCTACTATCACTAGGAAACAGGTCCTTAATGCTCTCTCTCTAAGACCAATAACACTGCAACAATGGGCACAGACAATATCTCAGAATGCCTTCTAAACAGCATGAAACATGATGTATCAGGGACTCTGGAATTGCTATTTAACTGTAGCCTCCAAACAGACTTCATGCCTCATGAATGGAAGAAAGCAACAATCATCCCTCTGCACAAAGGTGGGCCATCTACAGACCCTGGGAACTGCAGACCCATAAGTCTCACTAGTCTTATATGTAAAGCCATGGAAAGAATTATCATGGAGATGATCAACAGAGATATAGTAAACCTTCAGACACTGGTCCCAACCCAGTTTGGTTTTGTCAAGGGCAGATAATGCCTACTCAACCTGATGGATTTCTTTGAGAAGGTCACAAAAGCAATAGATGAGGCCAAAGTCATTCACACTGCCTACCTTGATCTGGACAAGGTATTTGACACAATATCACACTTGGGTATTGTTGACAAACTCAAGAGGTTAGGTATAAAGCCATATGTCACCCAGTGGATAGCCAACTGGTTCAAAGACAGGAACCAGGAAGCTAGAATTGGGGACTCCACCTCTACAAAGAGGCCAGTCACAAGTGGAGTCCTTCAGGGATCAGTCCTTGGACCTCTCCTCTTTGGCATTTACTTCTCAGAAGCCAAGGCCAATATCAGTGGTCTCTGGCTGACTAAATTTGCAGATGATTGCAAATTAGGAGCTGTCATTGAATCTCACACTGACACAAATGTTCTTCAGGAGGGGCTGACACAGACAAACAACTGGTGTCAGAGCCATGGACTAAAACTAAATGCCAAGAAATCCATAATAGTATCCTTTCAGAAGTCATCCATCCCTAGTAATTATCATATTGACAACACACCCCTTAGAGTTGACCCAGTAGTCAGGGACTTAGGGACACATATAGATAATAATCTAGCCTTTGATCATCATGTGTCTACAGTGGTGAGGAAATCATTCCATGTTGCACAACTTATAAACAAATGTATGACATCTAAGTCCAAGGAAGTCATTGTTCCGCTGTATTTGGCATTCATCAGATCTATTGTTGAGTACAATACCCCCTTTCGTATGTACTTAAACAGGCATATCCAACAACTGGAACATCCACAGAGATTCCTCACCAAAATAATACAGGGCATAAGTAATATGTCCTATGCAGACTGCAGTAAGGCCCTTTCCCTGTATTCTGTCTCCTACAGGCTTTTGAGGGGTGATCTATGCCTGGCATACAAGGCATTGTCAGACTCCACTGTGATGGACCTCCTGCATTATTCAGAAAACAAACAGTACCAGAATTACACGTTCTAAAGACTTAAACCTTGCCTGTGACATAAATAGGACCTGCTGGAGAGATAGGTATGTATCCCAGAGACTACTCCATCTATGGAACAAGCTGCCATCTATGTGAAGCAGAGTTCCTCCCTAACCCAGTTCAAGTGCCGCTTGGAAAATTGTTTGGGAAAACGGAAATTCATCCCTGGTTTGGCACCTATGTCTCTAATGGACAGAGGTAACCTGTAATGGTTCATCTCCCAGGCCCATGCTTACACTTATCAAGGGTATCAGAACTTGTCAGAGATTTGGGATGCATAGCTAGGCTTAAAAAATCCCTTGTGTTCATTAGCCTAGTAAACACCTATGAACCTATGACCCTATGCGTGCATGTCTGCAGTGGTATGAATGGAGTCAGATGAATGGGTGTACATGTATGTGTATAGGGGTTGAATAGCAGAGTGTGTCCTACAGTCTGATCAAATGTGTGTGGAGAGTAGATGTTGAGAGAATGTCTGTGTGAGTATAGAAATGTCTGTAAGAGTGTGTGTGTCTGAATGTGAGTGTGATAGTGTGCGGGGGGGGTGTGGCTGTGTCAATGAGATGTATGGGGCGGGCACAGGGGGAAATTACCAGTAGAAAGTGCTTGTTAGTATGGGTGATAAAGAGACAAAGAATTTTGTCAATAATGAAGCCTTCCTCATTGTGGATGAAGCTGTCTCTGAAGCATGTTTTCCATGATCATCATACACAGGACTTGAAGTAGGCAGTTTACATATCGTCAGTATATATCCCCTGAATCCCAAACTATAGCTTTTTACCATAGAAAATTTTAACTTTATATTCAATTTCTATCTACGAATACAATCCCTGGGATTCATGAAACTTGCGCTAGGCGCAGCCATAGCGTAGGTGGTATAAAGCCAAATATGGCCACCAAGCGATTCAGGTATGATCCAATTCCAAGTGCACTACCAGTGTATGCCAGATCTGCGCAGTTCCCGGCGTAGGTATGCAAATCACCCCATGCGCAGTACTGCGGCATGCAAATGAAGGTACATAGCAATTCATGAAGTGGCGTAGGCGTAGCGTAAGCCTACAGAAATGTAAACCAAAAAAAAATGGTTTACATGTTGACAAACAGAACATTGGAGCCTTGGAAGCGGACCAGACTCATGTATTACAAAGTTAACATATGCCAATGGCTAAATATACAGCCAATGGCATAAGAAAAGATGCACAACACACAAAAAATAACATTTAATGTCATGGCCACAGTAACGCAAAGTACAACTGTAGGGCATGTGTGCGCAAACCGGAATACAAGGAAAATATATACAAATGTCATAAAATAGCAATGTAACACAAATCATGATTTCACCATAATAGTCAATGGTATGCATGCTACACCACAACTAAGCTGTAAGGGTTGCTAAGGGCCTGTGACAGTGTTCAGCATGGTAACTATGAATTAGTAGTCAATGCCATGCAAATGAGGCAAGTAATAGTGAATCGCAAACGTCCCACCGGCCTAAAGATGTACAATACGGTGCAGCGCTACAACACCGAGGAGTGGTCTGGAGGAATACATGACATCAGCAGTGGGGTGTGCCACTGCAGCTGTAAGAACATTGGAGCAATGCAAATCTGGGCTGCCCATTGCTAATCAAAGCCGCAGGACAGGGCGTGGATGTAGGTATAACTTTGCTCAGCTGAGAGCACACATGGTGCCCGAAAGTGCATGTGTACGTGGATGAAAACATGCCCGAAACCCAGTAAGTGGACTCACGTGCTGTGCACCACAGCCCAAAAAGGAAGTTTAGGTGAAGACAATAAGGAAATGCCACAGTAGGGTAATTGGAGTACAACTGAGCAATTAACACCTATTAACTCACAGTGGGCAATTGATGCCAGCTAACAAGGCTGCTAGCAGCAACCTGCAGAACAGGATAGGGGAGGTGTTGGATTGCAAAGAAAAGAGAACTGTAACCGCTGAGCAAAGCAAACCTGCAGTAGATCGGAAATAGAACACATTTTGCAAGACAATCCTGGTTCGGGAAAGTACAAAACAAGAAAGCAGGCTGCTGGATGCATGCCAGACAATGGGAGGGGAATTGTTAAGAAAGGTTGAGACAACGGCAAGAAGTAATCCACGGCAGCTAAATGTAATTCAAAATCAAAGGCAGCACAATAGCAGTATCTGTGGTAAAACACAAGATACCCTACAGCTCCGAATGTACATACAAACCCTATGACATCATCAGTGTTCAAAGCACAATAGTATAAAGTGTGAAGGCACCTCACACACACATGTGTATTCCCAAACACTGCACCATCGGTGTAAACAGATGGAGAACTTTTACAATGTACTTGTTGGGATCTGCCATAGCTGTGATTCATCAGCATGTGTTGGAGACTGAAGGTGTTGTGGAGGATGATGCTGACAACCACATCAGGCCCCTGAGGAGGAGAAGAGTGTTAAGACCAAGGGTAACCTACCAGGGGCTACATGATATGGAGATAGTAGAGCGTTACAGGGTGGACAGGGACATCATACAGCAAATAGTTGAGCTGTGCTGGCCACGCCTGAGATCCAGAAACAACAGAGGGGAACCCATCCCAGTGGACACGAAGGTATGTGTAAGCTTGAGAATACTAGCCGTAGGTACCTTTCAAAGGCCAGCTGGAGATATCATTGGGATCTCACAGGCATCAGCATCCAGGGTACTCCACCAGTTCCTGGATGCCATGTTACCACATGCCAGTGAGCATATATACTTCCCCCGAACTCAGGAGGAGTTGGCCAGCAATATGTGTCTCTTCCACCATGTGGCACACTAGCCGGAGGTACTGGGTGCAATAGACTGCACGCACATACATATCAAGTCAACACCTGGAGACCATGGTAGGTGCTACATAAACCGCAAGGGATACCACTCCATCAACTGCCAGGTCGTGTGCAATGCCCAGGGCATTATCATGGATGTATGTGCTGGCAGCCCTGGAAGCTACCATGACTCCCACATCTGGCATGCCTCACAGCTGTATCAGGTATTTGTCAGGGGGGACATCCCATATGGCCACCTTGTGGGGGATGCTGGCTATGCACTGGAGCCATGGATGATGACTCCCATCAGAAATGCACACACACCCATGCAAGAATGCCATAATGAGGCACACGCACAAACCAGAATCATCATAGAGCGTGTGTTTGGGATGCTGAAATCACGGTTCCGTTGCTTGGACATATCTGGTGGAGCCTTGCAGTACTCTCCAGGTACGTGTGCCCACATCTTCATAGTATGTGCCATGCTACATAATATAATCCTGCGGAAATAGCTGCAGCAGGGACATAATGGTGAAGGCCCTCACAGCCCACCACAATTGCCAGGCCATCACAGGCACAGAGAGATTCAGACCACGAACAACCTGTGCCAGATCCAGTAGGCAGACGGAGGCGTGCCCAATATGCCCATGCCTTGGCAAAGAGGGAATGTATAGCACATACACTGACAGTGTAGGCCCCGATGGACTGACACACTTCTCCACCTGCACACACAGTAAAATGGATGGCACACACACACGATCACCTGCAAATTGTAATGTATAGGTGAGCTACTGTGTGAATCCTACATAGGCAGCCCTCAACTATTGCACACACAACAGCTATTGGAACAAGGAAAGTCAACACCTGAACAGTAAACAAAGCTAACAGCATATGTTGATACTGTATGTATAGGTTCCTAGGTACATTGGTAGGTACATGCCCGATTGTCAGAGGCCATTCAGCAGCCTAGGCAAAATGTGTCTGCTATTGCCACCCCATCGATCAACCAACTGTCTCTCTGTGGAGCAGAGCCAATTGCAGGATCCACATGTGTAACCACTGTTCCCCATCTACTCTGCATGGATTCCCTGGTGTGTTAATGAGGGCCTCCATATAACGTAATTAGGGATGTAGTGCCAAAGCATGGGGAGTACCCATGACAGGTATCTGCCACCCCAGCATTCTCCAGTTATAGTTGTGTCAAAGTGTAGCACATTACAGTGTGTGGCTCACTCTGACATAGATTCCCAATGCTGGAGCACATCCATTAAACATCACTTGGGCATACCATGAATTGGTATCATCCATATGTAAACTAACTGAGTTACACATTTGACTGCAGTATGGAGGAACAGCTGTAGTACAGTCCACATACAAAACACCATTAACACCTGTACAAATACCAGATGACCAAGTGGTAAAGCCACTGACTGTGTCGTGTATGTACCCGGTTCTACGTCCTGCAAGGTCCGTTACGTAATCCCGATGGCACGAATAATGGATGTTGGATGTAGGTCATTAGAGCATGTGTAAGCACATGTTAGTGGGTTTATGCGGCGACAAGTGACGGTAAGCATCGTTTAAACATGACTACACGGATATGCGCAAAACAGGTCTAAGCTTTGCCGAATTCCGCGCAGATCACGGTCAAAGATGTCCAGAACAGGTGAAACCAGCATTATTCACCCTTGTACTAACAATGCCTGCTCTGAGAGGTAAAATGATCCACTGGCAGGAGTAGAACATGCAACCATGTACACAATCACCTACCACTAAGCTACCCGAGATGTACCAATGGCAGGTCTGTATTGTGACAGGTTAAAACACAAAAGGGCAGAGTTCCACAAACAGAAAACACTGCCATGTACCCAACAAAAGGTGTGTACACTCTCTCTCCCTCTCCCTGTCTATATTTTATATATATATATATATATATATATATATATATATATATATATATAATAGGGATAGAAAGGGTGATAGAGAGATGTATGTCGATATATACGGAAATACATACATCTGCGAATATATAGACAGGTTAACAACTTGTACACAACCATGGAGGTACAAATGAATAGGATACTGCCAACTACCAAATGCTTTACATACCGACACGTGCAATCACGAGGCTTAAAGACCGAAAGACCACAGTACCAGAACAGTATAACCACGAGTAATATTATAACGATGTTAAGGGACATTTAGTTATTGCTGCCGGTGTTGTGGTCCAGGTAGGTACTGTGTTTAAGTGTGGTTCCGATTGCTGTAGTGTGTGTACGTGCATGTTGAGAGTGCGGTGTGTGTATGTAGAACACTCAGTATGTTAGTGTATGTAGTGCCTGTTCTGTATTAATGAAAGTGTACACAATGCAGACAGTGGGAAAAGGTATTATGTAGTGATGTCTTGTTGAGCATAGTAACACTTGTAGAAATTGTGTGTACTGCTGTGGGCCACAAGGTAAACACCTCATACACCACAAGGGATGCTACATAAAGGCTTTAAACATAACAATTCCACTCCAGCCGCTGTTGGTGGTAGGGTTTGTCCAACAAGTACGTGCCATAACAGGGGATAGTTTATGTTGATATACTGTAACAGTAGGCATATGTTTGGGTGTATAATGAGAATAACATGCCTAAGGTGGTCCTGCTGTAAAACTATGCTTTGCATTATGGGATATGGTTTACAAAATGTGATAAGTACAGTATTGTAGGTAGATATGTCAAATATTTTACATAGCATGACTGGTATATTATGCAAACATAAGGTATGTGTATTGGAATGTACAATACACAATAACAGGATACATATGTCTTGTAGTCTCCAGACAGTGTAACAGCATGATAGCTAATTGAAATGGAAGAGCTACTCAATTATCCATGCACAAAGGACATGTAATCGCTTCATAGGTTCATAGTTAGGTACTATGCTATCTGGCCAAGTCCATTTGTAAGCCCTGATACACTGTTTTCACTGGCAGCACCTCCCTAGGTTAGTGTTCTGTGCCTGTGAACAGCACAGCCATTTGTTTCCTGCACCTGTGTACAGTACAGCCACTGCAGTGATCCCTGGCATACATGTCTGTTCCCCATCCACCCATCGAGGTATCTCATGTAGAGTGCTAGTGAGGGTCCCTGCCTGATGTACATAGGAATCATGTTCCAAAGCATGGTGAGTGTCCGTTTCAGGAATGTATCCCTCCAGCACGTGCTACTCATTGTTGCGTTTGGGTACATATCCCAGAGCATGTTGCTCTCACTGGCTTTTGCTTATGTTGCTTATGTGGAGCATACCCATCAATATTGGTGTGGACATGGGCCTCGTATGTTCAGCAGAGGTCACCTCTGAGTATGCAGTATGTAAATGACTACAGTTGGGGTTTCAGTAGTTGTGCTGCATACGTCATCCTTTGGAGGTGCTTAATACTGTTGGTGCATTAATGCTGTGGTATTTAAAGCCATTGCTGTCCTGTAAGGTACACCCCAAATGGGGTGTTGTACCCTTAAATGTGTTTCATAAGTCAGGAGTATAGAGGTACAATGGCAGAATTTGTTCCAGCTACAAACCCATTACAGATTAGGGTGGCCATGTAGAAGGATATCCATGCCACCTTGGCAATAAGGTTATTAAAGGAGTGGGTGCTATCTACGTGTGTACTAAGATCCCTTATAATGTCTTATGTATGTAGGGGACTACCACCTATGTGATAGTCACAGGGTGATTGTTGTAATCCAAAGGAGATGTCTATGCACCTTCTGTCATGCTGCTTGAGGCCATGTTACTGACACCAGGTATCCATCACAGTGATATCCGTATGGAGGGTGTGTATATTAGCTGGTGAATCAATCATGGCCCCTAGTTTGCAGTCGTCTGGAAACCTATTCAGGGAAAGTCTTTCTGTGCTAAACTGTACCTCAGGGAAGCATATAACAAACATGAGGGTCCCTATGACCGAGGACTGGGGTATGCCAATTGTAAATGATGTACAGTAAGAACTGCGGTATGCTACCCTCACCGTGTGTGTCCTGTCTGTGAGCCACTTTGCATAACATCTCAAGACGTATGGGTCGCTGTGCAGGTGGATGTGTATATTGACAATACCAGAATGGTGAACGGTGTTGAAAGCCAATGAGAGGACAAGGTAGGATGTGTGGACCTCCTTATCATCATCTACTACCTTGGTAACTGTCTCAAAGGACTCCACCAGGTGTAGGAGCCATGGTGTGGCCCTAACAAATCCAACCTGGGTGGTATCAAAGGTTTGGAGGCCAACAATGTCTCTGAATGACTTCCATGATGATGTTCTCCATAGCCTTGCAGAACAGTCTAGTCAGAATTATAGGGCAATAGTTCCTCTGGTCCATTGTGGTGCCACCTCTGTGGAGTGTGATAACTGTTGCTGTGCACCATTCAGGGTCCGCAATGCCTGGTACAAGGCTATTAGTGAATCTGGTGCCGAAATAAGGAGCCATGTCATTCTGAGGTTTGTGTAAATCACAGCCTGGGATGTTGGATGGTCACATGGAGTGTGTGTTCCCGGCTTTAGAAAGAGCAGGTCTGAACTGTGTAGTTGTGACCACAGGACTTTGCATTGATCCTGTATAGATGTGGGCCCTTTAGGGTGTGAGAGGAGTGTAAAGTTAGCTGCCAGGTTGTTGCCAATATCAGTCGGTTCTGTAATGTTTCTGCCTAACCACTGTATGTTAGAGCAGATGTGGGTATTGCCATCGAGAGTAGTGACGTACCTCCATAACGCTTAGTGGTAGTCCTTTGAATGTGTTGCACTAATGTTTACGTAGCTAGCATTGGAGGATGTAATAAGGGATCCCAGAATCCTACTGAGGCTGACCAGGGAGCTACCCCACCCATGGGAGTGTACCCTACTTTGCAACTGTCTCCTTCTGTCGTGCAGTATGTCCATGGCAGTGGACCCCCAGAGTGGTGTCCGTTATGTGGTGGGTACTGTCATGGCTCTGTTTGGGATAGCATGATCCATGCAGTTGTGTAAGTGCTAATGAAGTGCAGTTGGGAATGTTTCTGCGTTTGTAACTATATTGTCCATCTGCATGGGTGTCATGGCGTTTACTACTTCTGTCATACAAACCATGAAGTTGGCTTTGTAGAAATATTGTACTGTGTTTTCCTTGAAGGGTGTGGTGCCGGTATGTGGATAACAAGGGTGATTAGCATACGTTCGGAACTGACCAGCGAGGGGATAATGCCAGGTGTGTAACACCAGTCACACATGTTGGTAATGTCCAGGTCTAGGATATTGTTGGCCTTGGTGGT
The DNA here is from genome assembly GCF_019279795.1 of Protopterus annectens. Lineage (NCBI taxonomy): Eukaryota > Metazoa > Chordata > Ceratodontiformes > Protopteridae > Protopterus > Protopterus annectens. The sequence goes on from NC_056731.1 coordinate 422,576,978, forward strand.
GGTGTGTATAGATTGATCCAGCCGAATGGAGTTTATTAATCCATGAAAGTGTTGGCCTAATGTGTCGGTACATGAGTAGGTATCACAGTTAGGTGTGGTGTAGTGTCTGTGTCACATCAGTAGTTCCTGTTTGAACCCTACTTTCCAGTACACCAAGAAATGAGGGCTGTTAACCGTGGGGTATGGTGTGGAATCCGTAGCAAGCTACAATTTGTATAGCAATTCTGGCCACAGTTAGTTGCACTTGGATTGCCTCTGATGCATCGTGCTAAGCAACCAGCATGGCGGCGTGTACATCCCTGTGAAATATGGACACACCTCCGCCATGGGTGTTCCAGTCCTGGTTACATGACTGAAAGGTGTGGTCTGTGTAAAAGCCTGTCAATGCAGGGGTACTCTCCAGAGTCTAGAAGCAGGTCACAGTCACTGCAGAGACATCAAAGTGGTCCATTATAAGGAGTGCCTCGGATGAGTGTGTTTGAGATGAAGATGTCAAGCACTGAGTAACAATACCCCAGGTTTTGCTTGCCTGTACCTATTTTGGTGGTGAATATGTTTCTGAAATGTGTCTAAAACAGGCAGTATAGGAGCAGCAAGAGCCTTAGATGTTACCCATAATCCCAGGGCTGACAGGTGCAGACATCTGTGCCAAAGCATTGTGGTTTGTCGACCATGTCATTCAAAGCAGACAGATACTGGATACCCTTGGAATGACAACAGAAGCATAGGCAACTGTTGAAGTGAATAATTCTGTTGTTCTACTGTGTCATCAGTCTGGACTAATGCAAAATGCTTTTCAGGGCTTGAGCAATACCTGCCTGGGCTACAAGATCGGAGAGCTATTGCATGTCCCTGTACATGTAGTCCAGGAAGTTACATCTCAGGGCATTCACACTAATGTGGAGAATGACAGTCATATTGTACCTGTTGAGGAGTGACCTGAGTGCATAGGTTATGTTGCGGATCCTGTAACCTGACAGCCAGATGACAGTGACTATCGCCTTGTGTGGCCTGCTGAGTGGGACATCAATGTGACAGCCTACAGAGTCACCTATGATTAGTGTGTTGGGTATGTTATAACACCCTATTGGCTGTAGTTGACAGGCACACATGAGTCTGTGGGCTATAAGTAATTGGTGTTGTGTTTGGTGATGGGGGCTGCCTCTGTTGCCTACATAGAGTAGTATGGAGAGGCTCCGCAAATGTTGTACTCTTACCATGTGTGGCCTGTGGTGGTGGAGATCTACTGAGACTATGTGATGAGTGGGGTGTGCTGCAAATGTTTAACATCCTCACAAAATTGTCAGGGTAGGTCTGGGTTGGAGAGAGCATTACCTCCAGCATGGCTACATATGTGCACCTCCCACAGGCTGTAGTGTCGTATGTTAGGAGGTGAGCATTGACTGTGTACATGAGACGATTGCTATATTGCCTCATGTTGCCCACATTCATCATATAGACAGACAATAACACTGGTAATTGACATTTGGACATGCCTGTCTAGTCAACCATTACTCACAAGATATGTGAGGTAAGTGTGTACAACAGCTGTTGTACTGTAAGCATGCTGAAAATGTAAGGACAAACAGTGTTTACCTGTAGGAAATGAGTAGGATTGAGTGATATAGTAATTAGTAGCTCATGAAGTGTCTACATGTTCTGAACAAGTGCTGAGCATGAATAAGCAATACAGATAGGGTGTTGGATAATTTAAACTCACTGCCCCCCCCAATAGATACACAAGCACATATCCATGAACATGACAGAGCCCCTGTAACCATAACTATGATGGTACAAGGTACACTCCGGCTGCATGTGACCTGTTCAAATCCCTGGTCGTATAACACACATATGGCAAAACATTTGGCTCTACACATACACTGCCATGTAAAACATAGGTTCATGGCAGTCTGTGAAAATACGGAATGGATCACACTAACAGTTATCACAACCCACAAAGTGGAGACACCACTCATAATGGGAGGCACAGCACTATTACCCTGCTGAGTATGGTCTGAACCTTAATCAACATAGATGTTGTTAGCAGTACAGGGGTAGATGACAGTACCGATGAATACACACTGCATAGCATACCTGTGACAGGTCAGAGGACATCATCACCCATACTGGGTTTCACCTACACTCAGTATACTACATGTACCTTTGTATGTCATAGGAGTGTTCTACCAGTGGCCTGTTCAAAGAAGCAACACTACAAAAGGTGGCTGAGTGACATGTGCATATCACACCAGTGGCAGCTACAGTAAAACTGGGTTAATGTGTTTTACTCCCCTGTCATTGTAGCCCATACCACACAGACAAATGGGAGGCATCTGCATATGTGAGAATGTGAATGGCCATGACCTAGGAGCAATAGCTGACTCCGTGTTGTGGACAACATACAGCATGGGCTTTGTGGGTGAGGTGCGTGACATATGTGCACAATCTGACAGCAGCTTATTGCATTGTCACCACTATGTTAATAACCCTGTACCCATTAACTACCACCTCAGCAGCGGTCAACATTATGGACACTGTGTAAAGGATAGTGCTGTGCAGTTTACCTCACTGAGCTAGTGACATCACCAGGCCTATTACGTAGTCATAAGAGGCAACCCAATTCATGACATGGTGCCATCCATGAGCATGGAGATTATTGGACAGCCATACTCAGCACTCACATGATCAATATCGGATCACATATCACCTTTAAGGGGTATTGGCCATGCTTGGATGGGCGTCACCAGCCTTCACAATCCTCATCTCCACTATGCAGCATGCTGCCTACCCTGCATAAAGACATGTGCAACACTGTGATGTTGGACATGCTACACATACATATCCTGAACTGAAAGACATACATCATGGACTGCCACCTTCCTAGTATGAGGTTCACCACATACTGGACAGATCCCTGTGCCATACATGTGACATACTCCTGCCATACCATGCAACCCTGTCCAGCAAAGCTGCACATGTCATCTCTGTCATACATGGTGCGATGACGGCATGGTAGATGTAGCAGTGACTGTCTGGATCAGTAATGTGGCACTGATTTACCTGTCGGCGGGAACATGGCTGTCAGATACAGCTAGAAAACCTGACATCCTATGCCCATACATGGCCTAGGGCATACACACTACTACATGATCTTGGCCGTACATGCTATAGTTGATAACCATCAACACCT
>NC_056731.1:422580667-422585667 GCF_019279795.1 Protopterus annectens
TGCCCTGTATTGCGGCATGACCATTGTTATCATGTATAGCGATAGTGGTCATACAAGCATCAGATGGCCATACCCCACTTCAGGATGGATTCCTAAATTTAACACACTGGTTCACAGGTATGTATACCATAACTGCCAGCATCCATGTCTGCATTCCTAGAAGGTCATATTGACTGTCTTGTAAGGTGTACTGTCTGTGGTGCATCTCGTATCTATGTAGTGTTGTAATAGTGCTCCGTAGATTGCCAGTTGTCATGCTCACACCACTGCCGTGTGTTCATCTCCGTCTGCCTTGGGACACTAATATGCTTTTAGACTGATCACACTCCATACAATCCCTATCTGTGTCTTTGCCTTTGCTGATAATGTCACCGACCTAGAAGTATGCCTCTGGGAGTGCTGTGATCCAGTAATCTCAGTAGCATGTTCTGTAACTGCGTAATGCTGTAGGATAAGGTAGTCAGGTCTATGTTCTAATCCCAGCCCTGCTGTGTGTGTGTGTGTGTGTGTGTGTGTGTGTGTGTGTGTGTGTGTGTGTGTGTGTGTGTGTGTGTGTGTGTGTGTGTGTGTGTGTGTGTGTGTGTGTGTGTGTAATGCTGTCATGTGATAAGGTAGTCTGGTAGTCAGGTCTATGTTCTAATCCCAGCCCTGCCATGTGTGTGTTTGTATCCAGCTGCCTGGGGACAGAGTAATGTTTTTAGACAGCTCACTCTCCATACAATCCCTATTGACATCTTTGCCTTTGCTGATGATGTCACCCACCTAGAAGTATGCCTCTGGGAGTGTTGCAATCCAGTAATCTCGGTAGTGTGTTCTGTAACTGTGTAATGCTGTAGTGTGATAAGGTAGTCAGGTCTATGTTCTAATCCCAGCCATGCTGTGTGTGTATTTCCAGCTGCCTGGGGACAGAATAATGTTTTTAGACAGCTCTCTCTCCGTACACTCCCTATTGGCATCTTTGTCTTTGCTGATGATGTCACCCACCTAGAAGTATGCCTCTGAGAGTGCTGTGATCCAGTAATCTCGGTAGCGCGTTCTGTTACTGTGTAATGCTGTAGTGTGATAGACTAGACAAGTAGGTGCTCGATTCAAGGCATAGCAGGTGTGTGTGTTTGGCAGTCATACCCTATGTGTTGGTATCTGTGGGTGGCTAGCTTCAGGATGTGTTGTGTGTGTTTTGTTGCTTTCCTATATAGTGTCCACAGATCTCAAATTTGGCCAAGACACTGGGTTGTCAACACATACATTTGCCAATAGGTCTGGTGAGTAAATGTCAGCAGCCCTACTCTTACCCTTAATACAGTCTGACCCATGTGACTCAACGAAACACACTTGCCTTGATAGTAACAACACTACATAATGCAGGTGGCACATGTAGTTTCCTTTTCATTCTTGTCTAATGCTTTGGTTCATGTGGTCCGCTGTTGTGATATAAATGCAATATCTACATATGTGTGTGCATATGTATATGTGTGTGTATGTATGTGTGTATATATATATATATATATATATATATATATATATATATATATATATATATATATATCTATATATATATATATATATATATATATATATATATATATATATATATCTATGTATATACGTATATATATAATATATATGATATATGTAGATATAGATAGATAGACATAGATATATACATATATGTATGTGGACATTAGCACTATTGAATGTTTGTGTTGGATGATCTGTATGTGATCACCTTGAATGTATGTATATCTGCCATGGCGTAGTGGGAAAGCACATCATCTGTGGTGTGCAGGGTCCTGGGTTCTAGTCGTGTAGACACTGGTTGTTTTGTTGCTGGGAAGACCAAGGGACATTGAATACGGTGATAGTAAGGCACCTTTAACCAGTTGTGTACGGATCTGAGTGATAGTAAGCAGTGGTTATTAATTTGGAGGTTCGGTATGGGTCATATAACTATGCATTAGAAGACTATACTATGCAGATGAGGTTGACAATAGTGAATCCCGTTGATCCCCAGGGTGTGATGCAGATCCCAGGAGTGTATGTGTGTAGATAGCTGGGTGCAGGGCTCGAATATAAATGAAAGCATGGGAGGGGGGTCAGGCATACAGTACGTACATTGGAGACTTGTGCCTCGGGATTGCTCCTGCCTTAGAACCCCTAAGCTAGGGGTGTGTCTATAACTGCCTGGTGACATTGGGAGGGCCAAACGCAGTAGTGGGGTAGTCAAGGTGAACAGGCTGCACAAACAGGTGATGAGCAGCTCAATCAGCAGATTACATGGCCAGCCCGCACCAGAACAGTACGGTAATGTGAGCAAGCACCATACACACAGGTTTCTTCCACACTCTACACCACCGGCGTATACATGCGGGGACATTTCACAACACAGTTCAACCAAATGAGCAGGGCTGCAGCAGGCAACATGGACCAACATGTGCAGGAGGCTGAGGGTGGTGAGGATATGTATGCTGCCGAACAACCCTTAGTGGGGTGACATAAGACTTTACAAACCCAGAGTGATTTACCAAGGGCTACATGTGCTGGGGATAGTGGAGTACTATGGGGTGAACAGAGACCTCCTACAGCGGCTTGTTGACCTGTGCCGGCCACACCTGACACATCGAACAGGCCGAGGGAAACCCATCACAGTGGATGCCACGGTATGTGTTGGCCTAGGTATGCTAGCCACAGGTACCTCCCAAAGCACAACTGGGGATATCATGGGGATCTCACAGGCATCTGCATCCAGAGTATTGTAGCAGTTCACAGACGCCATGTCAACACATGCTAGTGAGCACGTACATGTCCTCAACACACATGATTTGTAGATCAGCAATATGCATCTCTTCCACCACATGGCTGACTACCCTGGGGTACTGGGTGCTATAGCCTGCATGCACGTACGCATCAAAGCACCACCTGGTGAGTGGGGTAGGGCCTACATTAACTGCAGGGGCATACCTTCCAACAGCTAGGCCATATGTGATGGCCAGGGCATTAAACTGAATGTGTGCGCTGTCTGCCCTGGAAGCTATGATGATTCCAATATATGGCATCTGATGCAGCTGTACCACACCTTTGCCAATATGGACATCCCCTACAGTCTCCTAGTGGGGGATGCTGGGTAACCACTGGAGTCATGGCTGATGACACCCATCAGCAATGCACACACACCTGAACAATCACACCATAATGAGGCAGATGCACAGGCAAGACATATAATTGAGCATGTGTTTGGGATGCTCAGGTCATGGTTCTGGTATCTGGACACATCCGGTGGAGCCCTGCAGTATTCACTAGCTACATGCACACAAATTGTTATGGTATTTGCTATGCTACACAATCTGATCCTGCAGTAACAGTTGCATCAGGAACAGCATGGGGCAGGGCCACAGGGGTCACCACCAATGCTAAAGCCTGTACAAGCACAGTGTGACTTGGAGGAGGAACTACCTGAGCTGGACCCAGTAGGCGAAAGGGCCATGCACAGTATGACCTGCCCTTGGCAAAGAGGCAACACAAGGCATATGCACTGACACAGTAGGTACCCAGGGATTTCACCCTCTCTGACTTGCACACAGTACAATGGATGCCAAACATGACACTACCTGTGCTCAGCCATGTATAGGAAGTGCACTGTATGCATTCAACATAGGCAGCCGTCCAGCACCGTTCTCAGGTCTGGAACACCCCCAAGGTAAGTCAATCGACCTAACAATTGGCAGTTGTATTAGAATGTGTATTTACCCATTGCTATGGTATGGATGTGAGCATACAAGAGAATTTGGTGGCTGACTGTTAGGGCAGCAGACAGTACACGTCCATAGTGGCACCATGACATCTGTAGCACATACCAGGGTCATAGTAGTAGCCAGTAGGACACAGGGTGTCCTAACCCACTGCAGGTTATGGGCTGAACATCATGTGTGTCCATACAGCCCACACAAGTTCCATACAGCTGGACAGGTGTAGACCAATACAGACAAATGATATACAATGGCCTCTGGATATACCCAATGAATGACCCCAACCCCCACAGACACACACAGACTACAGCAGGCCAGGCAGTTGGATGTAGGTTGTGAAGGCTAGGACGTCAAACACCACTATGCTGGTAATTAAAGCTAGGATCTGACATACACTGGTATGCCTCCAACCAGCAATTTAGGTAGGTCCACACACTGAAATGGAGTACCTGGCATGCCAGTACAGTAGTAGCAAATGTGTACAACTGTCAGCTGTGCCCCCTTCCAATGTACACATGTGAGAGTCATGTGCGCCACCCCTGGTGCTGTGTAGGACTGCGGATGCAGTTGGATGTCCCCCCACGCTGTGCAGAAATGTAGCAAATGTCAATGCCACATGACCATTAGCTACCATGCAGACACAGCATGCCACCTGTTGGTGTAGAACGCAGGGGTTGGCACCACAGTACTGACTATTTGGACATGTGACACATATGATCCAGTTGACCATACTTGGCATGTTCAAACACATGACGGTATGATGGTAATGTCAGTCGACAACATGCGTAACAGTCATACTGGGCATGCTCACACACTGAAACACAGGATGGCCAGGTCTGCAAACACCAGTGGTCTGGACATATCTGCCAGTACATTGCTATACTGTTGGATGACTGTTCTGTATGGTATGTGTGTAGTCTATTGTCTGTACATATGCCATGGTGTATTGGTAATTCACATGAGCTGTGTGCGCAGGGTATTGCTACCAACACGTGCAAAGGACGGTTCTTTGTTTGTGGACAGAACGATGCCTTTGGATACGGAGTGGGTAAGGCACATTCCAGCAGGTGGGAGCGGTTGTGCATGGGTTTGCACGGTGTTAAGCACTGCTGACCTCTGGTTACAGCTCCTTATACTCATTTAGTCTCCACATTTCTTTAACAGTGCACTACTGGCATACTGGGAGACAAACACGCTTACACCCGCGCGCTCACCGACATTTGTGCTTATATTTGTCACTCACGCTGGGTGTGTGCG